>NC_041386.1:392286279-392315886 GCF_002162155.2 Triticum dicoccoides | reverse complement strand
CGGCTTCGAGAAGAAGAGGGGAGCGGCGGAGTTTGTGAAGAAGGAGTAGCAGCAAGCAGCGAGGGGGAACGAACTGCCCCTGTTTCTTCTGCTTATAAAGATGTACGGGGCGGACGTTTCGGCCTTCCGCTTAAACAACCACCCACGATCTCTCCCACGATGCCGCAATCAACGCGTGCCGTTATGGGATAGTGCGGTGGATACGGAACAAGATTTGGCGTGGGCCAGCCTGCGTGTGCCCGTGCCCTGTCTTGGGCCTGGCCCAACAGCGCTCGACACCGTGTCTGGCCCAGGCCCGGGGGCTCCTGTCGGTGTACTAGATTAGGGGTACCCTAGTACCCCGAACTTGTGCACGGGCAGTTGCAGCACCCCGCGGCAAAGGCTTGCCGGGTGATCGCCAAGATCCCCCAAGGTTCCCTTGGAGCCATCCAAGAACAAAGTATTTAAGCTAAGGAGACAAGACCCCGGCAAGAGGAGCTTGCCGGGAAGGCCAACCAAGACGCTCCAATGAACTTGCCGCGACGCGCCACGCGCTCCGGCAAGGCGACAAGGCCCCGGCAAGAGGAGCTTGCCGGGAAGACAAACCAAGGTACCTCAAAGCCCGGTGAGCGATAAGCTTCCGGACCCGACAAGATAATAACAGCGGCAAGGCGCTTGCCGCGGCAGGCGGCCACTCTGCGTCCACGCTCCAGCGCATCCACCAACGTGTCGCTCTGGGGGCCTCTCCGGGCGTGCGTGGCGGGAGGCTGTGCAGCCAGCGGTGCGCAGTGGCATGCGAAGCTGACAAGATCGCCATCGTGGCGAACGGTGGCGCCCCTAACGGTCCTTTTCTGCACTGTTCGGGCGACTCAAACGGGCATTTAATGAAGGAAATATGCCCTAGAGGCAATAATAAAGTTATTATTTATTTCCTTATAATCATGATAAATGTTTATTATTCATGCTAGAATTGTATTTACCGGAAACATAATACATGTGTGAATACATAGACAAACAAAGTGTCACTAGTATGCCTCTACTTGACTAGCTCGTTAATCAAAGATGGTTATGTTTCCTAACCATGAACAATGAGTTGTTATTTGATTAACGAGGTCACATCATTAGTAGAATGATCTAATTGACATGACCCATTCCATTAGCTTAGCACCCGATCGTTTAGTATGTTGCTATTGCTTTCTTCATGACTTATACATGTTCCTATGACTATGAGATTATGCAACTCCTGTTTACCGGAGGAACACTTTGGGTACTACCAAACGTCACAACGTAACTGGGTGATTATAAAGGAGTACTACAGGTGTCTCCAATGGTCGATGTTGGGTTGGCGTATTTCGAGATTAGGATTTGTCACTCCGATTGTCGGAGAGGTATCTCTGGGCCCTCTCGGTAATACACATCACATAAGCCTTGCAAGCATTACCACTAATATGTTAGTTGTGAGATGATGTATTACGGAACGAGTAAAGAGACTTGCCGGTAACGAGATTGAACTAGGTATTGGATACCGACGATCAAATCTCGGGCAAGTAACATACCGATGATAAAGGGAACAACGTATGTTGTTATGCGGTCTGACCGATAAAGATCTTCGTAGAATATGTAGGAGCCAATATGGGGATCCAGGTCCCGCTATTGGTTATTGACCGGAGACGTGTCTCGGTCATGTCTACATTGTTCTCGAACCCGTAGGGTCCGCACGCTTAAGGTTACGATGACAGTTATATTATGAGTTTACATGTTTTGATGTACCGAAGGAGTTCGGAGTCCCGGATGAGATCGGGGACATGACGAGGAGTCTCGAAATGGTCGAGACGTAAAGATTCATATATTGGATGATATGGTTAGGCCAAGGGGTCAAGCCCATGAGGCTTTAGGTCGATGCAAAAAGGAGTCTTGCGGAGGCCAGGGGGCCAAACGCCGGAGACCCTGGCGTCTGGCCCTGGGCCAGACGCCGAGGCCCATGGCGTCTGGGCCAGACGCCAAGGATTGTGGCGTTTGGTCCTGGAGTCCGAGTGGGACTCTTGCCTTTCGGGCAAAACCGACTTTGAGGAGGCTTTTGCTCCAAGTTTCGACCCCGGGGCTCAACATATAAATAGAGGGGCAGGGCTAGCACCAAAGACACAAGAAGTTGATCCACGTGATCTATTCCTTAGCCGTGTGCGGCGCCCCAGCCACCATATTCCTCGATAATACTGTAGCGGAGTTTAGGCGAAGCCCTGCTGCTGTAGTTCATCAAGATCGTCACCACGCCGTCGTGCTGACGGAACTCTTCCCCGACACTTTGCTGGATCGGAGTCCGGGGATCGTCATCGAGCTGAACGTGTGCTCGAACTCGAAGGTGCCGTAGTTTCAGTGCTTGATCGGTTGGATCGATAAGACGCACGACTACTTCCTCTACGTCGTGTCATCGCTTCCGCAGTCGGTCTGCGTTGGGTACGTAGACAATACTCTCCCCTCGTTGCTATGCATCACATGATCTTGCGTGTGCGTAGGAAATTTTTTGAAATTACTACGAAACCCAACATTTAATGCCCTTGTCCCCTGCCGTCAGGGTTAGGTAGGGTGCACTGTACAAGCAACTGTATCAACTACCTCGCTTTTTACGTTTTTACCCTCCTCTGCGTTGCCACCTGTCGGTGACCCCTTTAGCGTATAAAAGGAGGCCCATGCCCAACGTAGAGCGGGGTTCGGCTCATAGGTTCGAAGCCTCAGATAGTTTGCTTCGATCCATCCATAGCCCAGAGAACACCACACTCTCGCTTTTGAGAGCAAGAACACCAGATAATACAACTAGACAAGCAGCAGTAGGAGTGTTATCTCTCCGGAGAGCTCCGAAGCTGGGTAAACTGCTCGTGTGCCTCGCCTCGATCTACTCTTCGTGCGATCTCCGCCCCTCGCCGAACCGAAAGGGGCCCGGTCCGCCGGCCCCATAGGTGTTCGAGGATCAGTTTCCCCGACATCTTTGGCGCGCCAGGTAGGCGGCGTCGAGATTGCGTGAACCTGATCCGGCGTTCACACGAGCTCGATCCTTATTCCCTTCACCAACATGCCACCGAAGAAGAAGACTTCGGCGGCGGCCGCCCCATCCACGTCCCTTCCGCCACCGTTGGAGCAAACGAGTGGTGGGATGGACGCCGGCGGAAGAAAGGACGTCGACGAGGAAGCCCATGATGTCGCCAGGTCCAAGAACAAGGCTGCACAAACCTCGGCGACTGTACATGTTCCACGCCACTCTTAGGAGGCGCAAGATCAACAGCGTCATGGCACTAGCAGTGCCATACGCATGATAGCCCAAGACCAAGCTGGTGGATCTCGGGCCGCTCAAGACCAGCATGCACGCCAGCGCGCTGGCACGAGCGGGGCACGGTCGCCCGGACGGGATACTGCTCCTTCTAACATAGTTAGAAGTTCGAGCACGTCCCGCTCCTTGCGCCGTCCACCACTGCCACCCACTACCCCAGCAGAAGCTTTGGCGCGAGCCCAACTTCTCCTAGATTACCCTCCGACGTCAGACAAGATCGACAAATGGAGAGCCACCATCCAGAGTCTCATCGGCTACGCCAACGACGACACTCCACGGCGGCCGAGTGCGTCGCCGCCGCGGCAGGACCGCCGGACGCGAGCCGGTGGCGACGAAACGGGCGGAGGTGCAACTACCATGCAATCACCGCCCCGAAGGCCAAGATCGCCGACTCGTCGGATCCACCTCGATAGTGACTCCACTGCATCTCGGATCCACGAGCTCGTCGTGATCAGCGCCAAGTTCTTCATGATCGACAACAAGAAGACGGTCGAACCCGCATCGAGCGCCGAAGAGAAGCGCGACGTCAATCCGACAAGCGCGCTGGGCCCTCTGTTGACATGCATGCGCCAGGGGAACCAGGCGATCTGCCTTATGCGGTAGGTTGTCCTGCGTTCACTCATGAGCTGCGGCAAGTCCAGTGGCCTAGTACAAAGAACTTCAAGCCAGACGTACCGGAGAAGTACGACGGCAAGACGCATCCGTCAGAGTTCCTCAGCATTTACACTATTGCCGTGCAAGCTGCCGGGGGACGGGATGACAAGATCCTTGCCAAGTACTTCCCGCTGGTGCTCAAGCCCAATGTTAGATCCTGGCTCGTGCACTTGCCGGACAACTCCATATCCTCTTGGGCCGATCTGTGCCATCAGTTTATCGGCGCCTTTACCGGCGGACACAAGCCTCATGGCCAGGAGAGTGCTCTTCATTTGCTCGCCCAGAAGGAAGGAGAGCCCATGCGCAAGTACATTCAGAGATTCAGTAGCGTGCAGCACAACATCCCAGACATCCACCCTGCCGCGGTGATCAGCGCGTTCCATCAGAACATGCGGAACCGCAGGATGCGGGAGGAAATGGCGATGTGCAAGATCAGGGACGTCAGTGAGTTATATGCACTGGCCGACAAGTGCGCGCGTGCTGAGGAAGGGAGGAGACTCCCCGGAGAAAATATAGGAGCGGGAGGATCTGACAGCGAAGATGCCGCCCCGACAAGGAAAACCCGGCGGCGGAACAACAGAAGGAGGAAAGGCAAAGAAGTGGTAGTTGTTGAGCAGTCCGGCAATGGTGGCGGCGCCAAGGAAGCCAAAGCTGGTGACTCCGGCAAGGAGGTTGCCGCGGAGGTGGTGGTCGCCGACAAGGAGGATGGCACCAACAAGCAGTATTGCAAGATTCACCGCACCAAGGGCCATGATCTTCAGAACTGCAAGAGGGTCGAGCAGCTCGTTGAGCAACAGAAAGCTGAATACGAGCGGCGCGACAAGGAGAAGGCCCAGGAAGGAGCTGGTGGATCCGGCAAGAAACGTCCCGGCCGAGGACGACGCCGCGGCAAGGCCAAGCAGCGGAAAGGAGACAGACCTCCTCGCGGCCGCGACAAGGATGAAGATGACGGCGACGATGAAGATATGGATGATGAGGAGACCAATGAGCAGGAGTTCCAGAAAGCTACAGAGGTCCTATGCGTTGACGGTGGTGCTTCTCTGCATGCCTCGCACCGCCAGCTCAAGCAGTGGATGCGGGAGGTTAATGCAGCAGAACCACCCGTCGAGTCACGCAGGCCTCTGAAATGGTCCAGCACGCCTATCATCTTTGATATTGAGGACCACCCGGATCGCATAACTGCGGTCGGGTGCTTGCCGATGTTGGTTTCACCAAAAATCCGCAACCTCAAGGTCACTAAGATGCTAGTTGACAGCGGGGCCGGTTTGAACTTGATCTCCTCCGTGATGCTCCAGAAGCTCCAGATCCCTGACAGCGAGCTCGAAGAGACCGGCACATTTCAAGGAATCAACCCGGGAAGGAGCAAGCCAAAGGGAAAGATCACATTGCCGGTAATATTTGGCAGTGAGCTGAACTTCAGGACTGAGAGGGTCACATTTGACGTTGCCGATTTTCCATTACCTTACAATGGAATCCTTGGCCGTCCAGCACTCGCCAAGTTCATGGCAGCCTCTCACTATGCGTACAACATACTGAAAATGCCAGGCCCAATAAGTGTCATCTCTGTCCCTGGCGACAAGAAGGATGCTCTTATCTGTGCCGACAAGATCTACCGGGAAGCAGCAGCTGCAACAGAATGAAGGACACTTGCCGCTGAAGCTCCCGGGGGGAAGAAGAAGACCAAGTCCGGCAAGAGCTCTGATGCCCACTCCGGCAAACGCACCTCTTCGGAGTGCTGCGCTACCGTCGAGGACGTACCATCGAGCTCCACCGGCAAGTGCAAGAAGGCGATGGCAGCTCCGCCTGTGACTAAGAAGGTGTCCGCTAAGGAGGATGGCACTGGTGGTACCTTCACCATCAGCGCCACTCTTGACCCCAAATAGGAAAGCGCGCTCGTTGCTTTCCTGCGGGCGAATGTCGACGTATTTGCATGGCATCCGTTTGATATCCCCGGTGTTCCTAGGAAAGTGATTGAGCACCACCTTGCCGTCTGTCCTCATGCGCAGCCCGTCAAGCAGAGAGTCAGGAAGCAGGCAGTTGAGCGCCAAGAATTCATCGCAGAAGAAATCAAGAAGTTGGAAGCAACATGCCTTGTCAGAGGAGTACTCCATCCCACGTGGTTGGCCAATCCTGTTGTTGTGCGCAAAGCTAACGGGAAATGGAGACTTTGTATTGACTTCACTGATGTTAATAAAGCTTGTCCCAAAGACCCATTTCCCTTGCCGTGTATTGAACAGATTGTTGACTCCACAGCCGGATGTGATTTGCTTTCATTTCTTGATGCATACTCAGGATATCATCAGATCTTCATGGCAGAAGAAGATGAAGAGAAAACCGCATTTATCACCCCGTGTGGCACATACTGCTTCGTACGGATGCCTTTCGGTTTGAAGAAAGCTGGTTCAACATTCGCAAGAGTAGTTCACCATGCTTTTGAGCCACAAATACACAGAAATGTGGAAGCTTACATGGATGACATAGTGGTCAAGAGCAAGGACAAAGCGACCTTGATTCAAGATTTAGATGAGACATTTGCAAACCTGCGCAAGATCAACCTCAAGCTTAACCCCGAGAAGTGTGTGTTTGGAGTCCCTTCCGGCAAGCTTCTCGGGTTCTTCGTGTCTCAGCGGGGAATTGAAGCCAATCCCGACAAGATCAAAGCCATCGAGCAGATCGAAGCACCAAAGCGCGTCAAGGATGTACGAAGGCTTGCCGGTTGCGTAGCTTCTCTCAGCAGGTTTATCTCTAGGTATGCTGAGCGCGCCCTGCCATTTTTCAAAATTTTGAAAAAGGTAGGTCCAATGAAATGGACTCCAGAAGAGGAGGCTGCGCTGTAGGATTTGAAGAGATACCTGTCCTCCACTCCAACGCTTGTCGCACCTAAGCCGCAAGAGAAGTTGCTGCTGTATATAGCGGCAACCAATCGAGTGGTTAGTGCTGCGTTAGTAGCGGAGAGGGAGGTGGATGATGAGCCAGCAACCACGACAGATCCATCCAGCGACAAGCAGGGGGCTTCGCCAACAAGCTCTGGTCCCGACAAACGTGGGTTTGTGCAGGAACAAGATGAGATGCCAAGGAGAATGGTGCAGCGCCCAGTCTACTTTGTCAGTTCTCTTCTGCAGGGAGCTAGATCAAGGTACTCTGGTGTGCAGAAGTTGCTTTTTGGCCTCCTTATGGCCTCGAGAAAGCTGCGCCATTACTTCCAAGCACATGAGATCACAGTCGTCACTCGCTTTCCGCTGAAGAGGATACTGCAAAATCCAGAAGCAACATGCAGGATTGTCGAGTGGGCGCTGGAATTGTCAAGCTTTGGCCTCAAGTTTGAGAGCACCTCAACTATCCAAAGCAAAGCGTTGGCAGATTTCATAGCAGAGTGGACGCCAACCCCAGATGAAGAAATTCTAGAAACGAGCATCCCCGTCAAAGAGGCAAGCAAAGAGTGGCTGATGTACTTTGATGGTGCCTTCTCGTTGCAAGGTGTCGGTGCAGGCGTACTGCTTGTCGCACCCACCGGAGAGCACCTCAAGTACGTAGTCCAGATGCACTTTCCCAAAAAGCAAGCAACCAACAATACTGCAGAATATGAAGCATTGCTTGCCGGTCTCAGAATCGCAGCAGACCTTGGGATTAAGAAGCTCATTGTCAGGGGTGACTCACAGCTTGTCATCCGACAAGTGAACAAGAACTACCAGAGTCCGTTGATGGAAGCGTATGTCGATGAAGTGAGGAAGCTAGAGGAGCACTTTGACGGCCTACAAATGGAGCATATCCCAAGAGCTCAGAATGATATCGCTGACGGCCTGTCAAAATGCGCCGCACTAAAGTTACCTGTGGAACCAGGGATCTTTGTGCTTAAGTTGACTCAACCATCCGTAACACCATCAACTGGACAAAGCAAAAAGAGGAAGTTGGTTTCTGGTGACTACTTTCCGGCTGAGCTCCCCGAAGCCGCCGCCAAGAAAGTCCCCAAGATCAACACCACAGATGCTGAGGGGCAGTCTGCTCCGGCAAGCCTTATGGTTTGTTCCGTTGAAGCAGACGCTCCCGACAAGTTTTGTTCCGGCAAGCTTGCCGGGGAACATCAAGCTCCGGCAGGGCCGCAAGTCCTTGCCGTAGAAGCAGATGTTCCCGCTGCAGCAGATGTGCCTTTAGTCCTTGTTGTCGAGCCACAAGCTCCAGCATGGGCACAGCAGATTGTCCATTTCCTTTAGATAGGGGAACTTCCCGAAGAGCAAGAAGAAGCGGAAAGAGTAGCCCGGCAGTCAAGTATGTACCAGTTTGTCAATGGCATACTGTACAGAAGAAGACTCACCAGTGTGAAATTGAAGTGTATTCGCCGGGAAGATGGACAAAAGCTGTTGGCAGAGATACATGGAGGCATATGTGGCCACCACATAGGCGCAAGAGCACTTGCCGGCAAAGCTTTCCGGCAAGGTTTCTTTTGGCCGACAGCCCTCTAGGATGCAACTGCACAAGTAACCAAATGTGAAGCATGCCAGTTCCACTCCAAACAGATACACCAGCCAGCTCAAGCTCTCCAGACAATCCCTTTATCCTGGCCATTTTTGGTCTGGGGGCTCGATATCCTCAGCCCCTTCCCCCGAGCTGTCGGGGGTTTTGAGTACTTGTACGTCGCAATCGACAAGTTCACGAAGTGGCCGGAAGTGCAGCCAGTGAGGAAGGTGACAGCACAGTCAGCAGTCAAGTTCTTTAGGTCAATTGTTTGCCGTTTCGGGATCCCTAACAGGATCATCACCGACAACGGTACGCAATTCACGAGCCGCACCTTCATGCAGTACATCCAAGACCTTGGCGCCAAGGTCTGCTTCGCTTCTGTTGCTCATCCGAGAAGCAACGGTCAAGCGGAGAGGGCAAATGCTGAAGTGCTGTGCGGGCTCAAGACCAGAACTTTCGACAGGCTGCACAGGTGCGGAAGGAACTGGATTGAGGAGCTGCCGGTGGTTCTTTGGTCGATCAGAACGACGCCAAATCGAGCCACTGGCCAGACACCTTTCGCTCTAGTCTATGGAGCAGAGGCAGTTCTCCCCACGGAACTCGTATACGGATCACCTCGAGTGCTCGCTTATGATGAGCTTGAGCAAGAACAGCTGCGGCAAGACGACGCGCTGTTCCTTGAGGAAGATCGTCTTCAGGCTACTGTACGAGCTGCTCGATACCAGCAAGATTTGCGCCGCTATCATAGCCGCAAAGTTAAAGCCAGAAGCTTCGAGGAAGGCGACCTTGTTCTTCGGCGCATTCAGTCCGCCAAGAATTCCAACAAGTTGACGCCGAAGTGGGAAGGCCCTTATCGGGTGAGACGAGTCACAAGGCCTGGCGCTGTCCGCCTTGAGACCGAAGATGGCATTCCAGTGAGCAGCTCCTGGAACATAGAACATCTTCGTAAGTTTTTCCCATAAGGCGCGGTTGCCGGAACCCGTTCCGGCAACCACCTTTTGTACAAGTCTTGCCGCTGTTGCATGTAATCCTTTGTACAAAGCCGGGCGCAGATCCCGTGCATAAGTAAAACCCATGTGCTCCGCACAGCTTGTCCATTTCATGCGTTAGTTCCTTTCTTGCATGTGATTATCTGACACTTTGTGCAGCACTTACATCCGGCAAGCAGTAACGAGTCGAAGTGCTCCATATTATTATTTTCTCTTCTTTCTTTTTCTTTTAAAGGAAAAGAAGGTTCCCTCGCACACAAGTTTGCCAGGGGGGGGGGGAAGGAGAAGATTGTGGTATGGACCAGGCATCGTTCAAGCAAAGACTTGCCTTACCGGGAAGCAAATGACAGAAAAGCTAAGTTGCCAAAGTTTGAGCAATCTCTTTTTAAATTTTTGAGTTATCTTCCTCGAACGACCCTGCTTTGTATGGAAAACCTGTGCGCGGAGGAACCAACTCGTGGCTAGTTGCGCCCTTACTTTGTTTCGAGTCCGCTCAACAGCTTAAGTGTGCTGCATCTAGTCGCTACAAGGCTTCTTGTCGGAAGCGGCACCGCCAGCAGGCTGCTGAAGTTCCGCACTCAACGCTCGCGGCTCGGGCGCCTGCGCCGACAAGTTCCCTAAAAGCGTAGGGTGAAAACATACAAAGGGAGGAATCTAGTAGAGGAAATAACATTGCAATTGATAACAGAAATAAAGTTATATTACAAAGATAACTTGTCGCAGCTCTAATAGACTGTTTTCATGACATGACTAGCAGCGACAAGGGAAAAGAAGAAATGGGCGGCCTAATCTACGCGCCCGCCCTCGACTCGCTTGATCTCGCTCACCTTGTCCACGATGGGTGCGACAAGGGCCTTGAGTGCGTCCAGATCGGCGTCAGGCGGCAAGGATCGGAGGACGTTGGTGAAGCTGAGGCCTGGATTGCGGAAGGCTACCTTCATCAGCACCTTCTGAAGAACCCCGGCGCAGATTTTGCGTGACTCGTCGGCCAGCTGCTTCGGGATCCTCTCCCGGAGTCGCTAGAGTGTCGTCGCCACCCCCTTGAAGAATAGGCTGAGCTTGGCGCTGGGTTGAAGGCTCTCGTCGGAAGGATACCCAAAGTCATCCATCCCCAGCTGCGCCAGCTCCTCGTTGATGACGGCGGCAGTGTTCACCAGGCCCTCGGTCCAGTGCTCCACCGTGTCTCTGAACGAGTTCTGGGTAACTGCAATGCTCTCCAGCAGCGCAGCGTCAGCCTTGACCTTCTCCGCCAAGGTCTTCTCCCGCTCCTTGGCGGCCTCCAGCGTCTGCGTCAGCGTGGCTAGCTTTAGCTCCAGATCTGCTTTGGAATCCTTGGCGGCGCTGAGCTCCTTGCCCCTCTCAGCGAGAAGGCCTTGCAGTTCACCATGGGCGGCAGCATCCTTCTCGCGCTCACGCTTGAGAGAGGCAATCTCCTCGCCGCTCTTCCCAATTTCGGCCTCCAGCCGCGCCACCTTCTCCTCTAGTTCCCTCTTGGCGGCCTCTGCAGTTGCCGCGGCATTCTTTGCCTCCTTGAGCGCCCCGCCAAGTGCTCGCTCGCGCTCGGCGAGCTCTTCCTCGTAGCTGTCGAGGTGGGCCTTCCGCTGCACTAGCTCGCCTTCCCGCGCGGACTGCTTCTCGGCAGCAAGCCTTTGTTCCTCCCCAGCCTCAGCCTTCTCAAGAAGAAAGGCCGTGCGCTCCTTGTCTACTCGCTCCCGCTCCTGCGCCAGGGATCGAAGAGCTTCTTGATTTTGTCCCCGGAGCCCCTCCGCGCGCTTCCCCATGTCAACTCCCGCCTTCGCGACAAGCGCTTCCCTGGAAGCCGGCTTGGCTTGCCGGGTGCGGTAGAGTGACAGCAGCTTCCGCAGCAGCTGCTCCTCCTCAGGCTCGCCGCTGTTGCTGCCGGGCGTGTCAACCAATGACAGCCCAGCAGAGGCGAGCACCTCCCCGTCAAAAGTCTCCCCTTCGACTGGCGCCCTGGAGCTCGACACCCAGGGTAGCTTGATGAAGATGTTGTCACCGGCCTGCAAGTTGGCACCGGGCTGGGGCTCCTCGGAGCCCGGCTCCGCGGAAGCGGCAGAGGGTTCGGCGGTCGGTGCAGCGCCCGGCGCTCCTGCGGCCTTAGGGTCATCAGTGCGATCGCCCGATCCCTCGCCGGCTCCCGCAGCAGCAGCCCCTGCGGCCTCCTCACCGGCGGTCTCATCAGCCCCGGCACCTTCCTCGCCGGCGCCCTCTGTCTCCATTGGCTCAGCCGAAGATGGGTATGAAGAACGAAGAAGGGAGGAAAATCAATCAAAAATTCAAGTAAAGAAAAACAGAAGAAGCAGAACCCAAGGGGAAGTTTTAGGGCAAGTGGATTACCTGCGCCAAGATCTTCAGTTGCGGCCTCGGTCGCCGCAGGATCAGCAGTGCCGTCCCTTGCCGGAGAGTCCCCCCTTGCCGGAGAGCGCTCCCTTGCCGGGGACTCCTCCCTTGGCAGCGCAGTCGAAGCAGGTGGCACTACGGGACCGGCCTCCGGGCGCTCCTGATGAGGCTGCTCTGCTCCTGCACAAGTCAACAAGCAAGATATCAACAAAGGAAAAAGCACTCAAGCGCGCCCGACAGCAGAAGGCTAAACTATGAACTTACGCTGGGGGCTGCGCTGGGGGCTGCTCTGAGGGGTGATTGCCGGGTCCGTCAAGGTGGTCTCGGACCCACCTCCTGCCGACGCGATGGGGTCATCCTCAATGACGATCACCGCGGCCTTGGCCCTCTTCGCCGCTCTCTGGGCCAGTGTTCTGAAAAGAAAAGAGTCCAGATTGGAGCAAGTCAGATACAAAATATAAACAGCAAGATTGAAGGATTATAAGGGCACCAAAGAAACTCACTCATCTTCCTCCTCATCGGAGCTGAGCGCGGAAAGATCGAAGTCCGGCCCTCCTCCGGTGCGGCGAGGTGGAGGAGTAGGATCCCTTGCCCGCTTGGCGGGGGCGGCGGCGGTGGCCCGGAAGATCCCGCTCCAGTTGCCGCTGTTGCGTGAGGCGCTCCCGCGGCAACATTACTTGCCGCGGTAGAGCGCGTCGCGCAGCTCGGTGGCTGTGGAGCCGGCTGCCGCCCTGCTGCGTCCCCGGCCCTGCGAAGGCGCCTCCTTGGCGGGGCCGGGGGCTTCGCCTGCAGCAAGCTCTCTGAAGGTTCAGCCTCCTCCTCGCCGGCCTCGCTCGACTTGGCTTCGGAACCGGCAGGCTCCTCCTCGCCCATGAACTCTGCGCGTTCGGCAAGGTTTGCCGCCTCTGCAGCCTCCACCTCCTCCACAGTGAACCCAAACACACCCGCAGCAGCTGCGGCCGCAGCCTCTTCCGCCCTAGTAGCGATGAGCTGCAGCTCCTCGTCGGTGGTGTCACGGGTGAGGCTCTTCTGCTCGTCGACGCGGACTGGCAATTCCTCCAAGGTGTCGAAGAACGCTCTCACAACGTCGTCCGCAGGCTCTTGCCAAGTCAGGACGATGCCGTGTGAATCGCACAACGGCATCATGGCGCGGATCCGGTCAAGCGAAGAGTTATTGCACAAAGGAACTACGCCCCTCGGCAGTGTGAATGGGTGCTGGGGGTCGCGTTTGAATAACTCCAAGAGCATTGCATCCAACTCCAAGACAGTGAAGTTGTAGTTGAGGCCCAGCCGCAGCCTCATGATGTCCGCCGAATTCTTAAATTCCCAGGCGGGCCTCCTCCTCTCCTGCAGGGGGGCAATGCGGCAGCGGAGGAAATCTGCCCCGACAGCACCTACGGTGAGCCTGGCAAGCCTGAGGCGAAGAATCCTAGTGATGGCAATCTTCAGCCTCTCGTCTTCCGGGGCCACGTTGCTCCAGTCATTGCCGCGCACTATTGGAGTTTGGCGCACGGCGGTGAAGGGCTGCGGATCCTCCTCGACGATCCAACACCACTTCGCTCTCCACTCCTCCCACTTGCTGCGGAGCTCACCCTCCAAGTACGCATCTTTCTTGCCGACTCTCGAGACCCAGGAAATCCCTCCGGCAAGCGGCTCTCCTCTCTCTACCCGAGGTATGAAGAAGTGGCGGAAAAGGGCTACACTAGGGTGGACTCCGACAAAGTTTTCGCACAAGTGTGCGAAAACTGCCATGGTCAAGACAGCATTGGGGGTGAAGTCAAGGAGGCGGAAGCCATACGTGTTCATAATGTCACAAAAGAACTCCGAGAAGGGCGGGCAGAGCCCGCAGTAGAAGAATAGCGGGAAGAACGGGTACCCATTTGGAGCCGACTCTGAGGCAGCGGCCGGGAGTACCCTCGTGCGCGAATGCGCACGCGTCTCCGTCGCCCGAAAGAGGTAGAAGTACTCCCTCAGCTCCTGCACGCCGAGCTGGGGGGTGAAGATCGCCCGCTCCTTCCGCAGCGCTGCGAGCCGCTGCGCCTCGGCCGACTTCACGCCCTTTCCCTTCTCGGCTTTCGGGGCCATGGCGGAGGTGGTGGAGAAGCTCTACGGCGTGGTGATGCTGGTGGCAATGGGGGGGGGGAGCGCTGCTCTCTCGGCTTCGAGAAGAAGAGGGGAGCGGCGGAGTTTGTGAAGAAGGAGTAGCAGCAAGCAGCGAGGGGGAACGAACTGCCCCTGTTTCCTCTGCTTATAAAGAGGGACGGGGCGGACGTTTCGGCCTTCCGCTTAAACAACCACCCACGATCTCTCCCACGATGCCGCAATCAACGCGTGCCGTTATGGGAGAGTGCGGTGGATACGGAACAAGATTTGGCGTGGCCCAGCCCACGTGTGCCCGTGCCCTGTCGTGGGCCTGGCCCAACAGCGCTCGGCACCATGTCTGGCCCAGGCCCGGGGGCTCTTGTCGGTGTACTAGATTAGGGGTACCCTAGTACCCTGAACTTGTGCACGGGCAGTTGCAGCACCCCGCGGAAAAGGCTTGCCGGGTGATCGCCAAGATCCCCCAAGGTTCCCTTGGAGCCATCCAAGAACAAAGTATTTAAGCTAAGGAGACAAGACCCCGGCAAGAGGAGCTTGCCGGGAAGGCCAACCAAGACGCTTCAATGAACTTGCCGCGACGCGCCACGCGCTCCGGCAAGGCGACAAGGCCCCGGCAAGAGGAGCTTGCCGGGAAGACAAACCAAGGTACCTCGAAGCCCGGTGAGCGACAAGCTTCCGGACCCGACAAGATAACAACAGCGGCAAGGCGCTTGCCGTGGCAGGCGGCCACTCTGCGTCCACGCTCCAGCGCATCCACCAACGTGTCGCTCTGGGGGCCTCTCTGGGCGTGCGTGGAGGGAGGCTGTGCAGCCAGCGGTGCGCAGTGGCATGCGAAGCTGACAAGATCGCCATCGTGGCGAACGGTGGCGCCCCTAACGGTCCTTTTCTGCACTGTTCGGGCGACTCAGACGGACCCCTTGTCCCCTGTCGTCAGGGTTAGGTAGGGTGCACTGTACAAGCAACTATATCAACTACCTCGCTTTTTACGTTTTTACCCTCCTCTGCGTTGCCACCTGTCGGTGACCCCTTTAGCGTATAAAAGGAGGCCCATGCGCAACGTAGAGGGGGGTTCGGCTCATAGGTTCGAAGCCTCAAACAGTTTGCTTCGATCCATCCGTAGCCCAGAGAACACCACACTCTCGCTTTGGAGAGCAAGAACACCAGATAATACAACCAGACAAGCAGCAGTAGGAGTGTTATCTCTCCGGAGAGATTCGAAGCTGGGTAAACTGCTCGTGTGCCTCGCCTCGATCTGCTCTTCGTGCGATCTCCGCCCCCCGCCGAACCGAAAGGGGCCCGGTCCTCCGGCCCCATAGGTGTTCGAGGATCAGTTTCCCCGACAAGAGTCCTATCATTTTTCTTCTTCTTCTTCTTCTTAGAAGAACTAGGTGTGTCAACATTAGTTCTCTGAGAATCTTGCTCAATTCTCTTAGGGTAGCCCTCAGGATACAATGGTTCCTGAGTCATTTTGAGCTTCAAGTACTTGTTCTACTTGAGTGGTAAACATAGAAGCATGTTTACGAATAAGTTTAAGTTCACCTTTAACTCTAGACATATAATCACTCAAGTGTTCAATCATATAAGCATTATGTTTCAATTGGCTACCAACATAAGCACTGAAGTCTTCTTGCCTAACCATAAAGTCATCAAACTCATCCAAGCATTGTCTAGCAAACTTCATAGATGTGATTTCACATTTATCAAATCTATAGAGAGAATTTACCTCTACTACCTGTGTCGGGTTATCAAGACCATGCATTTCTTCAATATGTGTTAAATTCTTAACATCTTCGGCTTTAATACCTTTTTCTTTCATAGATTTCTTTGCCTCTTGCATATCTTCAGGATTGAGAAATAGAATACCCCTTTTCTTCGGAGTTGTCTTAGGCGTTGGTTCAGGAAGTGTCCAATTATTTTCATTAGTCAACATATTATTCAATAGCAATTCAGCTTGATCAACAGTTCTTTGCCTGAAAACACAACAAGCACAACAATCCAGGTAATCTCTGGAAGCATCGGTTAGTCCACTACAAAGGATATCAAGTATTTCATTTTTCTTGAGAGGTTGATCAGGCAAAGCATGAAGTAATTGGAGAAGTCTCCCCCAAGCTTGTGTGAGACTCTCTTCTTCAATTTGCACAAAATTATATATTTCCCTTAAGGTAGCTTGTTTCATATGAGCGGGGAAATATTTAGCAGAGAAGTAATAAATCATATCCTGGGGACTACGCACACAACCAAGATCAAGAGAATTAAACCATATTTTAGCATCACCCTTTAATGAGAACGGAAACAACTTAAGGTTAAAGTAATAGCGATTTTTCTCATCATTGGTGAACAGGGTGGCTATACAAGTTAATTTAGTAAGATGTGCCGCAATAGTTACAAAATCATAGCCATAAAAGGGATTAGATTCAACCAAAGTAATTAACTCAGGATCAACAGAGAAATCATAATCCTTATCGGAAAACAAGATAGGTGAATTAGCAAAACTAGAGTCATATTTCATTCTAGCATTCAAGGATTTTTCTTTAAGCTTAGCTAATAATTTCTTAAGATCAGATCTATCATCGCAAGCTAAGAAATCTGTAGCAGTTTCTTCATCCATAACATAACCCTCAGGCACAACAGGTAATTCATATCTAGGGGGACAATCTTCATCATCACTTTCATCAATATTATCAATTTCAATAATTTCATTCTCTCTAACTCTGGCAAGTTGTTCATCAAGAAATTCACCTAATGGCACAATATTCTCAAGCATAGAAGTAGTTTCATTATAAGTATCATGCAAAGCGGAGGTGGCATCATCAATAACATGTGACATACCAGAATGAATAGCAGGAGTAGGTGTCGCAAGTTTATCATAACAGAAGGTGAATCAAGTGTAGAGCTAGATGGCAGTTCCTTAACTCCCCGCGCAGTTGAGGGAAAAATATTGGTTCTTTTATCTTTCAAGTTCTTCATAGTGATCAGCAAATATAAATCCCAAGTAACTCAAATATTAGAGCTATGCTCCCCGGTAATGGAGCCAGAAAATTGTCTTGATAACCAACAAGTATAGGGGATCGCAACAGTTATCGAGGGTAGAGTATTCAACCCAAATTTATTGATTCGGCACAAGGGGAGCCAAAGAATATTCTCAAGTATTAATAGTTGAGTTGTCAATTCAACCGCACCTGAAAACTTAAAATCGGCAGCAAAGTATTTAGTAGCAAAGTAATATGATAGTAGCGGTAACAGTAGCAAAAGTAATATTTTTGGTTTTATAGTGATTGTAACAGTAGCAACGGGAAAGTAAATAAGAAAAGATCAATATGTGAAAAGCTCATAGGTAATGGATCAGTGATGGATAATTATGTCGGATGCGATTCATCATGCAATAGTTATAACATAGGGTGACACAGAACTAGCTCTAGTTCATCAATGTAATGTAGGCATGTATTCCGAATATAGTCATACGTGCTTATGGTAAAGAACTTGCATGAGATCTTTTGTCCTACCCTCCCGTGGGGGTCCTATTGGAAACTAAGGGATATTAAGACCTCCTTTTAATAGAGTACCAGACCAAAGCATTAACACTTAGTGAATACATGATCTCATCAAACTACGGTCATCACCGGTAAGTATCCCGATTATTATCACTTCGGGGTTAACGGATCATAACACATAATAGGTGACTATAGACTTGCAAGATAGGATCAAGAACTCACATATATTCATGAAAACATAATAGGTTCAGATATGAAATCATAGCACTCCGGCCCTAGTGACATGCATTAAGAATTGCAAAGTCATAGCAACATCAAACTCAGAACATAATGGATACTAGGGATCAAACCCTAACAAAACTAACTCGATTAGATGATAAATCTCATCCAACCCATCACCGTCCTGCAAGCCTACAATGGAGTTACTCACGCACGGTGGTGAGCATCATGAAATTGGCGATGGAAGAAGGTTGATGACAATGATGGCGACGGATTCCCCTCTCCGGAGCCCAAAACGAACTCCAGATCAACCCTCCCGAGAGGGATTAGCGCTTGGCGGCGGCTCTGTATCGTAAAACGCGATGAATCCTTCTCCCCTATTTTTTCTCCCATTCAAATCATGCAAGTTAGAGTCCAAACAAGGGCAAAAGTGTTTGGAAAAGTAGATACGATGGAGACGTATCATGAATCCAATATTTTGGAAGAGGTTTCAAATGACTATGACAACAAAGTTGCTATCTATGATGATTATGGTGATGACAGGTATGCTATAAAGAATAATGATAACCATGAAACTTGTCATCATGATTTTAATTTTCAATCCCATGATAGTTATTTTGTTGAGTTTGCTCCCATTACTTTTCATGAGAATAAATTTGTTTATGTGGGGAGTAACAAAATTTATATGCTTATGCATCATGAAAAGAATGCTTTATGTGATATTTATATTTTTGAATTCATTCATGATGCTACTGAAAATTATTATGAGAGAGGAACATATGCTTTTACCTATTTCAATAATATCAAGTTTCCTCTCTTTATGTTGAAAGTTTTGAAGTTGCATGCTACCTCTTGAGCGCTGCGTTGGTTTCCCTTGAAGAGGAAAGGGTGATGCAGTAAAGTAGCGTAAGTATTTCCTTCAGTTTTTGAGAACGAAGGTATCAATCCAGTAGGAGATCACGCTCGAGTCCCACGCACCTACACAAACAAATAAGAACCTCACAACCAACGCGATAAAGGGGTTGTCAATCCCTTCACGGTCACTAACGAGAGTGACATCTGATAGATATGATAAGGTAATATTTTGGTATTTTTATGATAAAGAGAAATAAAGATGCAAAGTAAAATAAACGGCAATAGAAATAACTAAGTGTTGAAAGATTAATATGATGGAAGATAGACCCGGGGGCCATAGGTTTTACTAGTGGTTTCTCTCAAGAGCATAAGTATTACGGTGGGTAAACGAATTACCGTCGAGCAATTGATATAATTGAGCATAGTTATGATAATATCCAGGTATGATCATGTATATAGGCATCACGTCCGCGACAAGTAGACAGAAATGATTCTGCATCTACTACTATTACCCCACACATCGACCGCTATCCAGCATACATCTAGAGTATTAAGTTCATAAGAACAGAGTAATGCTTTAAGTAAGATGACATGATCTAGAGGGATAAACTCACGCAATATGATATAAACCCCATGTTTTATCCTCTATGGCAACAATTAAATACGTGCCTTGCTTCCCCTGCTGTCACTCAGAAAGGACACCGTAAGATTGAACCCAAAGCTAAGCACTTCTCCCATTGCAAGAAAGATCAATCTAGTAGGCCAAACCAAACTGATAATTCGAAGAGACTTGCAAAGATAAACCAATCATACATAAAATAATATAGAGGAGATACAAATATTGTTCATAGATAAACTTGATCATAAACCCACAATTCAACGGATCTCAACAAACACACCGCAAAAGAAGATTACATCTAATAGATCTCCAAGAAGATGGAGGAGAACTTTGTATTGAGATCCAAAGAGAGAGAAGAAGCCATATAGCTAATAACTATGGACCCTTAGGTTTGAAGTAGAGTACTCACACATCACTAGAGAGGCCATGGAGTTGATGTAGAGGCCCACCGTGATCAATGCCCCCTCTGGTGGATCTCCGGAAAAGGCCCCAAGATGGGACCTCTCGGGTACAGAAGGTTGCGGCAGTGGAATTAGGTTTTCGTGGTGCTCCTGGAAGTTTGGGGGGTATGTGGATATATATAGGAGGAAGAAGTAGGTCTGTGGAGCAACGAGGGGCCCACGAGGGTGGAGGGCGCGCCCAGGGGGGTAGGCGCGCCCCCTGCCTCGTGGCTTCCTTCGTTGTTTCTTAACGCCCACTCCAAGTCTCCTAGATCATGTTTGTTGAGAAAAGCACGTTCCCGAAGGTTTCATTCCGTTTGGACTTCATTTGATATTCCTTTTCAGTGAAACATTGAAATAGGCAAAACAACAGAAATTTCGGATGGGCCTCCGGTTAATAGGTTAGTCCCAAAAATGATATAAAAGTGTAAAATAAAGCCCATTAACATCCAAAATAGATAATATAATAGCATCGAGCAATCAAAATTTATAGATACGTTGGAGACGTATCAAGCATCCCCAAGCTTAATTCTTGCTCGTCCTCGAGTAGGTAAATGATAAAAGAAGAATTTTTGATGTGGAATGCTTTCTAACATATTTCTCTATGTATTTTTTTCTTTATTGTGGCATGAATGTTCATATCCAAAAGATTCAAGATAAAAGTTTAATATTGACAAAGAGATAATAATACTTCAAGCATACTAACTATGCAATCATGTCTTCTCAAAATAACGTGGCCAAAGAAAGTTATCCCTACAAAATCATATAGTCTGGCTATGCTCTATCTTCACCAGCCAGAATATTTAAATCATGCACAACCCTGATGACAATCCAAGCAATTGTTTCATAATTTTAATGTTCTCAAACTTTTTCAATCTTCACGCAATACATGAGCGTGAGCCATGGATATAGCACTATATGTGGAATGGAATGGTGGTTGTGGAGAAGACAAAAAAGGAGAAGATAGTCTCACATCAACTAGGCGTATCAACGGGCTATGGAGATGCCCATCAATAGATATCAACGTGAGTGAGTAGGGATTGCCATGCAACGGATGCACTAGAGCTATAAGTGTATTAAAGCTCAACAAAAGAAACTAAGTGGGTGTGCATCCAACTCGCTTTCTCATGAAGACCTAGGGCATTTTGAGGAAGCCCATCATTGGAGTATATGAAAGAATTATGAACGGTGGCCTTGCCACAAATACAATGTCAACTACATGATCATGCATAGCAATATGACAATGGTGAAGCATGTCATAATAAACGGAATGGTGGGAAGTTGTATGGCAATATATCTCGGAATGGCTATGGAAGTGCCATAATAGGTAGGTATGGTGGCTGTTTTGAGGAAGGTATATGGTAGGTGTATGATACCGGTGAAAGGTGCGCGGTATTAGAGAGGCTAGCAAAGGTGGAAGGTTGAGAGTGCGTATAATCCATGGACTCAACATTAGTCATAAAGAACTCATATACATATTGCCAAAATCTACAAGTTATCAAAGCAAAGTATTACGCGCATGCTCCTAGGGGGATAGATTGGTAGGAAAAGACCATCGCTCGTCCCATACCGCCACTCATAAGGAAGACAATCAATAAATAAATCATGCTCCGACTTCATCACATAACGGTTCACCATACGTGCATGCTACGGGAATCACAAACTTCAACACAAGTATTTCTCAATTTCACAACTACTTAACTAGCATGACTCTAATATCACCATCTTCATATCTCAAAACAATTATCACGTATCAAACTTCTCATAGTATTCAATGCACTTCTATGAAAGTTTTTATATTAAAGCAAATTTCCATGTTGTTCTAAAAGACTCTCAAAATAATATAAGTGAAGCATGAGAGATCAACTATTTCAATAAAATAAAACCACCACCGTGCTCTAAAAGATATAAGTGAAGCACTAGAGCAAAAACTATATGGCTCAAAAGATACAAGTGAAGCACATAGAGTATTCTAATAAATTTCAAATCATGTGAGTCTCTCTCAAAATGTTTGTACAACAAGGATGATTGTGGTAAACTAAAAAAGCAAAGACTAAAATCATACAAGACACTCCAAGCAGAACACATATCATGTGGTGAATAAAAATATAGCTCCAAGTAAAGTTACTGATAGACGAAGACAAAAGAGGGGATAACTTCTGGGGCATCACCAAGCTTAGGATTTTTGGTGTACTTGAATTTTACCTTGGGGTGACATGGGCATCCCAAATCTTAGTCTCTTTCCACTCCTTGTCCCATAATCCATCAAATCTTTACCCAAAACTTGAAAACATCACAACACAAAACTCAAAATAGAAAATCTCGTGAGCTCCGTTAGTGGAAGAAAACAAAACATCACTTCAAGGTACTGTAATTAACTCATTATTTATTTATATTGGTGTTAAACCTATTGTATTCCAACTTCTCTATGGTTTATAAACTCTTTTACTAGCCATAGATTCATCAAAAAAAGCAAACAACACACGAAAAACAGAATCTATCAAAAACAGAACAGTCTGTAGTAATTTGTAGCTAACGCAAACTTCTGGAACCCCAAAAATAGTAAAAAAACTTGAAGGACGTGTGGCATTTATCTATTAATCATCTTCAAAAAGAATTAACTAAATAGCACTTCCCAAATAAAAATGGAAGCAATTCTCGTGAGCGCTAAGCTTTCTGTTTTTACAGCAAGATCAAAAAGACTTCCCCCAAGTCTTCCCAACGGTTCTACATGGCACAAACACTAATTAAACACACAAAAACAAAACCAAAAAAGAGGCTAGATAAATTATTTATTAATAAACAGGACTAAAAAACAAGGAATAAAAATAAAATTGGGTTGCCTCCCAACAAGCGCTATCGTTTAACGCCCCAAGTTAGGCATAAAAGCAAGGATAGATCTAGGTATTGCCATCTTTGGTAGGCAATCCATAAGTGGCTCTCATAATAGATTCCTATGGTAATTTAATTTTCTTTCTAGGTAAGTGTTCCTTGCCTTTCCTTAATGGAAATTGGAATCTAATATCCCCTTCCTTCATATCAATAATTGCACCAATCGTTCTAAGGAAAGTTCCTATGTGCAACAATAAGAACATCATTAATTCTTCCCATAGGTTTCTTAATAGTGTAATCCGCAAGGTGCAAGTTTAAAGAACAATCATCAAAATCACAGAAACCTAGCAAATCACACAAAGTTTTTGGAATCCTGGAAACACTAGCACCAAAATCACACAAAGCATAGCACTCATGATCTTTAATTTTAATTTTTATTGTATGTTCCCACTCATCATAAATTTTTCTAGGGATAGAAACTTCCAACTCAAGTTTTTCTTCATAAGATTGCATCAAAGCATCAACGATATGTTCAGTAAAAGCTTTATTTTTACTATAAGCATGAGGAGAATTTAGCACAAATAGCAACAAGGAAATACAATCTATTAAAGAGAAATTATCATAATTAAAATCCTTGAAATCCAAAATAGTAGGTTCATTGATATCTAAAGTTTTGACCTCTTCAATCCCACTTTTACCAATTTTTGCATCAAGATCTAAACACTCCGAATTTTTTGAACGCCTTCTAGGTAAAGGTGGCTCATCTTCAGTCCCATCATTATCAAGATTCATATTGCAAAACAAAGATTTAATAGGAGACACATCAATCACTTTTAGATCTTCATCTTTATTATCATGAAAACTAGAAGAACACTCTTTCACAAAGCAATCTTTCTTAGCACGCATGCTAGTGGTTCTTTCTTTGCACTCATCAATGCAAATTTTCATGGCTTTGAGAGACTCATTGATATCATGGTTAGGTGGAATAGATCTCAGTTTCAAAGAATCAACATCAAGAGAAATTCTATCAACGTTCCTAGCCAACTCATCAATCTTAAGCAATTTTTCTTCAAGCAAAGCATTGAAATTCAAAGGGCATCTTATTAAAATTTCCATAAGAATTGCTGTAGGAATTACCATAATTATTATAGGAATTACTAGGAAACGGCCTAGAATTAAAATTACCTCTATACGCGTTATGACCAAAATTGTTCCTACCAATAAAATTCACATCAATATATTCATTACTATTCTCAATCAAGGTAGACAAATGCACACCATTAGGATCAGAGGAAACACTCTTATTAGCAAACAATTTCATAAGTTCATCCATCTTTCCACTAAAACATTAATTTCTTCAATTGCATGCACTTTTTACTAGTAGATCTTTCGGTGTGCCATTGAGAATAATTAACTAGGAGTTTAGTAGCTTCTCCTAAAGTGATTTCCATAAAAGTGCCTCCAGCGGCCGAATCTAAAAGATTTCTAGAAGCAAAATTCAATCCGGCATAAATTTTTTGTATAATCATCCAAAGATTCAAACCATGTGTAGGGCAATTACATATCATTAATTTCATCCTCTTCCAAGCTTGTGCAATATGTTCATGATCAAGTTGCATAAAATTCATAATATCGTTTCTAAGAGAGATGATTTTAGTGGGAGGAAAATACATAGAGATAAAATCATCTTTGCAATTATTCCATGAATTAATACTATTTTTAGGCAAAGATGAAAACCAAGCTTTAGCACGATATCTAAAGGAAAAAGGAAATAGTTTCAATTTAACAATATCATTGTCCAAATCTTTCTTCTTTTGCATATCACACAAATCAACGAAGCTATTTAGAAGCGTAGCGGCATCTTCACTAGGAAGGCCGGCGAATTGATCTTTCATGACAAGATTCAACAAAGCAGCATTAATTTCACAAGATTCAGCATAGGTAAGAGGAGCAAACGGAGTGCTAAGAAAATCATTGTTGTTGGTATTGGTAAATTCACACAATTTAGTATTATCTTGAGCCATTGTGACAAGCAAGCAATCCAACACACGAGCAAACAAGAAGCAAGTGAGAAAGAGGCGAACGGAAAAAGAGAGGGCCAATAAAACGGCAAGGGTGAAATGGGCGAGAGGAAAACGAGAGGCAAATGGCAAATAATGTAATGCGAGGGATAAGAGTTTGTGATGGGTACGTGGTATGTCTTGTCTTGTGCGTAGACTCCGGCAACGGTGCCAAAAATGGCTCGTTGTCGGGAGTCAAATCTTGACATGACTTGGTGCAAATCTCTCCGGCAATGGCGCCAGAAATCCTTCTTGCTACCTCTTGAGCACTGCGTTGGTTTTCCCTTCAAGAGGAAAGGGTGATGCAGTAAAGTAGCGTAAGTATTTCCCTCAATTTTTTAGAACCAAGGTATCAATCTAGTAGGATATCACGCTCGAGTCCCACACACCTACACAAACAAATAAGAACCACACAACCAACACGATAACAGGGTTGTCAATCCCTTCACGGTCACTTACGAGAGTGAGATCTGATAGATATGATATGATAATATTATTGGTATTTTTATGATAAAGAGAAATAAAGATGAAAAGTAAAATAAACGGCAATTGAAATAACTAAGTGTTGAAAGATTAATATGGTGGAAGATAGACCCGGGGGCCATAGGTTTCACTAGTGGCTTCTCTCAAGAGCATAAGTATTACGGTGGGTAAACGAATTACTGTCGAGCAATTGATAGAATTGAGCATAGTTATGAGAATATCTAAATATGATCATGTATATAGGCATCACGTCCGCGACAAGTAGACCGAAATGATTCTGCATCTACTACTATTACCCCACACATCGACCGCTATCCAGCATGCATCTAGAGTATTAAGTTCATAAGAACAGAGTAATGCTTTAAGTAAGATGACATGATCTAGAGGGATAAACTCACGCAATATGATATAAACCCCATCTTTTTATCTTCGATGCCAACAATTCAATAGTGCCTTGTTGCCCCTGCGGTCACTGGGAAAGGACACCGCAGGATTGAACCCAAAGCTAAGGACTTCTCCCATTGCAAGAAAGATCAATCTAGTAGGCCAAACCAAACTGATAATTCGAAGAGACTTGCAAGGATAAACCAATCATACATAAAAGACTTCAGAGGAGATTCAAATATTGTTCGTAAATAAACTTGATCATAAACCCACAATTCATCGGATCTCGACAAACACACCGCAAAAGAAGATTACATCGAATAGGTATCCAAGAAGATCGAGGAGAACTTTGTATTGAGATCCAAATAGAGGGAAGAAGCCATCTAGCTAATAACTATGGATCGTAGCTCTGAAGTAAACTACTCACACATCACCGGAGAGGCTATTGAGTTGATGTAGAGGCCCTCCATGATCAATGCCCCCTCCGGCGGAGCTCCAGAAAAGGCCCCAAGATGGGATCTCTCGGGTACAGAAGGTTGCGGCGGTGGAATTAGGTTTTCGTGCTGCTCCAGGATGTTTGGGGGGTACGTGGATATATATAGGAGGAAGAAGTAGGTCGGTGGAGCAACGAGGGGCCCATGAGGGTGGAGGGCGCGCCCAGGGGGTAGGCGCTCCCCTGCCTTGGGGCTTCCTTGGTTATTTCTTGACAACCACTCCAAGTCTCTTGGATCATGTTTGTTGAGAAAATCACATTCCCGAAGGTTTCATTCCGTTTGGACTTTGTTTGATATTCCTTTTCTGCGAAACACTGAAATAGGCAAAAAAACAACAATTTGTGCTAGGCCTTTAGTTAATAGGTTAGTCCCAAAAATGATATAAAAGTGTAAAATAAAGCCCATTAACATCCAAAATAGATAATATAATAGCATGGAGCAATCAAAAATTATAGATACGTTGGAGACGTATCATTGCACTTGCTTTGCCTTCTTATGCAAGTTGATTCTTGCTCCCATGAATTGTTTGCTCACAAAAGCTCTATGCATAAGAAGTGGGTTAGGCTTAAATGTGCTTGTCATGTGATTCATGATGGTCTCTTTATGTTTCAATTCTCATCTTTTATGCGAGCATCATGCCTAGCTAAAAGGCATTAAAGAAAAGCGCTTGTTGGGAAACAACCCAACATATACCTCTAATATTAGTATGTGTTCACGTGATTAAGATACTATAGTAATCGTGTTTTATAGCTTTTGTTTCAATAAAGTACTAAGTAAAGCGTTTGGGATAGTGTGAATGATAGTTGACTTGATTCTTCTCAAAAACAGAAACTTCTGTGCTGAGTCCAGAAATTTTAAAAATTCACTAGAACTTGGTTTTTATCTGAATTTTTACAGGTGATAGATATACAAATTCCCTACGTTGTCCTAATTTGTCGGAATATTTGTAGTAGCAGGAGTATGGTGGTTGTCCAGATCATTGCAGACTGTTCTGTTTTTGACAGATTCTATTTTCAATGCATACTTTGCTTCTTTTCTAGTTTCTATGACTTATATTGATCAATATAAATTATAGAAATGATATGATACAATAGTAATTGTGTGGAAAAAATTATGAATCTTGTCTTTTACAGTACCATAGTGAATGGTTTGCTCTTTATCATACTAACCTATCTCACGAAGTTCCGTTATGTTTTGTGTGATTGAAGTTTTCAAGTTTTTGGTGAGATATCGATATGAGGAGAATAAGGAGTGGTAAGACCCTAAGCTTGGGTATTCCCAAGGTACCCCAAGGTAATATTCAAGGAATACCCAAGCAACTAAGTTTGGGGATGCCCCAGAAGGCATCCCCTCTTACGTCTTCAACATCATCAGTAACCTCACTTGGAGTTATATTTTCATTCGTCACATGATATGTGTTTTGCTTGGAGCGTCATTTCATTTTATCACGATTTTCTTACTGTTATTTAGAATAATGTTTTGCATCTTTTAATTCAATAAAAATGTCAAGTATAGCCTTTGCCATGCTTATTTTGCAAGTCTATATGTGGCTATTTGAAAACAGAAAGTTGCGTGCTAGTGCGTGAATTCTTAAAAAAAGTCAGAATGTTATAAAATGTTGAAACTTTTTGCACAACAACATATCATAAAATTTCTACGGTATGGTAATTTTTTAGAATTTTTGGAGTTAGAGGGTTATGAATGTTCTTGCATCCTTTACAGACTATCCTGTTCTGGCGGATTGTTGTTATGTTTGCATTGTTTGCATATGTTTGCTTGTTTAATCATTCTAACGAATTATAGGACTATTAAATATGCAAAGGCATTCAGTATGAAATGTTAAGAAATAATTTTAGTGAATTTCTGCAGTAGAGAATGATAAGGTTTTTGAATTGATTAATAACTTATCTCATGAGTTCTTCTTGAGTTTTGTGTGGATGAAGTTTTAAGATTTAGGGAAACCGTGATATAAAAGGAATTAAGGAGACTCAAAAGCTCAAGATTGGGGATGCCCGAGGCATCCCAAGATAGGGATGCCCCGGTAGGCATCCCACCTTTCTTCATCAACAATTATCGGTTAGTATCGGTTGAGCCTAAGTTTTTGCTTCTTCACATGAGTTGTGCTATTCTTGGAATGTCATTTTTTGCTTGCTGTCTAAATAAAATACTTAGATCTGACAGTTTTTAAATATGAGAGAGTCCTCAATTAGTTACCCCTTTACTCAACTACTCCCTTGATCTTCAATTATATCTTTTGGAGTAGTTTGTCATTTACTCTTGTGCTTCACTTATATCCTACGAACAAATTGTTGAATAAATTGAATATCATGAAGTTCAAATTATATGTTCACATCATGCCTAGTGGTAGATTCACATTGGGTTTAGAAACTGAAATCTTTTGAAGCTTGACAATCACAATATTAGTCATACAAGCAATTCGTGAATGATTAGTATAAGGAAGAGAACTTTCACATACAAATATATTATCTTGGAAATCTTCTATGATTGTTAATAGCCGTTGATTATTTTCAAACTTGGGAAAATTAGTTGAAGTTGGACAAGGAAGACAAAGTAATGACTTATGGTTGTGTATATTGGCATCGAAGTTAAGTTGTTATGAATCCTCCAACATGTGGTGTTTTCTTAGGATATTTTGCTAGCCAAGAATTCGTACTAAGTAGAGATACTACTTGTGCATTCAAAAACCCTTAAACCCAGTTTCTTGCCATGAGTATCCACCATACCTACCTATGTATTGAATAAGATCCTTCAAGTAAGTTGTCATTGGTGCATAAAGCAATAAAAATTGCTCCTAAATATGTTTGATCTTTTATCGTAAGGAAAAATTGAGCATTGTACGAACTTGTGATGGCAAAGTAATAAAAGCGACGGACTACATAATAAAGGTTGCTATCATAAGGGACAATATAATGTGACGTTCCATTGCATTAAGAGCTTGGGCATCTAAATAAAAAGTGCATGACAACCTCTGGTTCCCTCTACGAAGGTCCTATCTTTTACTTTTCAGTGTTTACTTTTATGCAAGAGTCAATAGTATGCATTATCGTTTCAACCTCAATTATTCTCTAGTTGGCAAGCATCGCATGGTGGGGAAAGATCTAGGCACATATGGCCAGTCAAATATATTTGATCATGATTTGTTATTGTTGACAATTATCTCTATGATAAATGAGTTGGGAGGCGAAATATTAAGCGCCTATCTTTCTTTGTGTTCTATGGATGCTATTTGTTCTAAGAATATGCTTTGAGTACTAGCAATAATGGAAGACTATATGATCATTGAGTATGTGGAGCTCTTACTTGGACTCGGTTGAATAAGTTGAATTGCAATTGTTTGGTGACTAAGAATATAGGTTGTTGAGTTTCAAGAGAATTAATTGCTTGAACCTTAACATTTGAATTGGTTGCTACTTTATCATGATGAGTTTTATGAGAAAGAGATGATGTTATGATGCTAAGAAAAGTGATCGAAATTACATTGATCAAACTAATGCACTTTGCTAGCATTCACACTTCATAAATTATTTCTTTTATCATTTACCTACTCGAGGACGAGTAGGAAGTAAGCTTGGGGATGCTGATACGTCTCCAACGTATCTATAAATTATGAAGTATTCATGTTGTTAAATTATCATTCTTGGATGTTTTACAATCATTTTATAGAAACTTTATATCATTTTTTGGGACTAACCTATTGATATAGTGCCCAGTGCAAGTTGTTGTTGTTTGCTTGTTTTTTACATCGCAGAAAATCAATACCAAATGGAATCCAAACGTAGCAAAACTTTTTGGAGAATTTTTATGGACCAGAAGACATACCTTGGGCCAAAGAAGTAGCAGAGGCGTGCC
>NC_041386.1:392148119-392285958 GCF_002162155.2 Triticum dicoccoides | reverse complement strand
GGGGTTGTGCCCACCTTGGTGTCCTCCCGCACCGCCTCTTTGCCCTATAAATTCCCAAATATTCCAAAAACTCTAGGGGAGTCGATAGATCAGAAGATCCGCCACTACAAGCCTCTGTAGCCACAAAAAACAAATCTAGACCCCGTTCTGGAACTCCGCCGGAGGGGGAAATCATCACCGGAGGCCATCGTCATCATCCCTGTGGTCTCCATGATGAGGAGGGAGTAGTCCACCCTCGGGGCTAAGGGTTTGTACCAATAGCTATGTGTTTAATCTCTCTCTCTCATGTTCTTGAGTTGGCACGATCTTGATGTATCATGGGCTTTGTTAATATAGTTGGATCATATGTTGTTTCCCCTCTCTATCTTGTTGTGATGAATTGAGTTTTCCCATTAGATTTCGTTCTTATCGGATTGAATACTTTTATGGATTTGAGAACACTTGATGTATGTCTTGCTATAAATACCTATGATGACAATGGGGTATCACATTGATTCACTTGATATGTGTTTTGGCACTCAACTCGTGGATTCCCGATGTGACATTGGGGTAATCTATGCAGAGGGGTTGATGCATGTTCTCATCTTTTTTTCTCCGGTAGAAATCTTGGGGCACTCCTTGTGGTTCTTTGTGTTGGAATGAGGATTATGAATCTGAAATAGTTTGATGCATATCATATAATAAACTCACGGATAATCGTGGTGACATTGGAGTATCTAGGTAACATTACAGTTGGTTGATGTGTATCATATGGTGTTATTTTAGTATGAACTCTTGGTTAGATCGATCGGAAAGAATAGCTTGATGTTATTTCAGTACGAACTTTAGGGTAGATTGATCAGAAATAATAGCTTTGAGGTGGTTTCATACCCTACGTACAATTTGCTCTTATGGTCTCCGCTTGATAGGAACTTTGGAGTGATTCTTCATCGCACTTGGATGGAATGTTATATGATCCAATTATATTAGCATTGTTGAGAAATTGCACTAGTGAAAGTACGGACCCTAGTCCTCATTTCTCCAAGCATTGCAATACTGTTTGTGCTCACTTTTGTTACTTGCTACCTTGTTGTTTTTTATTGTTCCTATTACAAAAAGCAATATCTACTATCATTACTACACGTGTATCACCATCTCTTCGCCGAACTAGTGCACCTATGCAAATTACCATAGTAGTTGGTGTGTTGGGGACACAAGAGACTTTTTATTATTTGGTTGCAGGGTTATTTGAGAGAGACCATCTTCATCCTACGCCTCCCACTGATTGATAAACCTTAGGTCATCCACTTGTGGGAAATTTGCTACTATCCTACAAAACTCTGCGCTTGGAGGCCCAACACCAGTCTACAAGAACAAGTTGTGTAGTAGACATCAGGGTTCCCTCACGTTTGCGCAATACGGGGGGCACCGTAGGACAACACCATAATAAAATATACACTCATACCAACCACTATCGTCGATTAGCCCATAGGACAAAATGGATCTACTCAAACATCATAAGATAGCCATAGATCATTGGGAAATAATATATAGTGCTGAGCACCATGTTTAGGTAGAGATTATAGTGGGGAGAAGGGGTGTTACACCGCTACATAGTGGGGGAGAAAGTTGGTGTTGACGGTAGCAAGACTGTTGATGTAGATCGTCGTCACGATCCTTGCCTCGACGGCACTCCGGCGCCACCGGAAGAGAGGGTGAGAGACCCCCTCCTTCTTCTTCTTCCTTGGTCTCCCCCATAGATGGGAGGAGAGTTGCCCCTCTGGTCCATGGCTTCCATGGCCGTGGAGGGGTGATAACCCACAAGTATAGGGGATCGCAACAGTTTTCGAGGGTAGAGTATTCAACCCATATTTATTGATTCGGCACAAGGGACCCAAATAATATTCACGAGTATTAGCAGTTGAGTTGTCAATTCAACCACACCTGTAAGACTTAATATCTGCAGCAATTTTTTAGTAGCAAAGTAGTATCGAAGTAGCGGCAACGCTGGAAAAGGTAACAGTAGCAGTTTTGTAGTGATTTGTAACAGTAGTAGCAACGAAAGTAACTTAGCAAAGATCAATACGTGAAATGCTAGTAGGCAATGGATCGGCCATGATAATTGTGTTGGATGATATTTATCATGTAGAATTCATAACCTAGGGTGATATAGAACTAGCTCCAATTCATCAATATAATGTAGGCACGTATTCCGTATATAGTCATACGTGCTTATGGAAAAGATCTTGCATGACATATTTTGCCCTACCCTCCCATGGTAGCGGCGTCCGAATGGAAACTAAGGGATATTAAGGACTCCTTTTAATAGAGAACCGGAACAAAGCATTAGCACTTGGTGAATACATGAACTCCTCAAACAACGGTAATCACCAGAAAAAATCCCAATTATTGTCACCTTGTGGTATGCGGATCATAACGTGTAATAGGTGTCTATAACTTGCAAGATAGGATCAAGAACACAAATATATCCGGAGTGCATTTCTTTCTACCGTATCATTAGAGGTGGTATTATGTCATTCTTGATAATTTTCCTTTGTGTTTCATGATTCACAAGTTATCAAGAATGAGATATCTTAAATCCATCAATCTCTTCTTTGAAGTTATCTTGGGTTATATTTCATCTAAAACTTTCCCTAAGGATTGTTTGCTAATTATGGTGCTTATAAATGACCCAAGTTCTTGTTTTATCCTACCGGTGAGATAGTTTCTCGTCGCCTTGGTCATACCAATCCAATTCTTTTTCTTGTGAATGGCTAGTTGCCACCTCATAATTTGAGATGTATTTCATAAGACCATATTAAGCTTACTCTTTTTCATTGTTGGTGTTCCAACAACTCCGTTCGACCCTTCTCCTAAGGATGCATTTTCAAACTCTTTTGTGACACAAGTTGGCATTTTCTTCTCCATTCTTTTATTTCAATTATCTATATTCTATTCTTTCGTTCCGGAGGCATTGTGCTGTTACTCTTCTCAACCCATCATCTGGTTTGTCAAAGATCATGTTCTTTTCGTGATTGTCCATTTAACCGGAGTGTCGTGCCCTCTTTTCAAGTTCTATCACCTTATCAAGTTCTTATTCAATTCCTTTCTTTTCAATTGGAGTGCTGCCAGAAGTTGTTCTTCCTTGTTCCTCTTTTCTAACGGAGTGTTTTTCAACTTCGTCATATCCGTTGTATTCTTCTCTCGAAATGGCTTAACCTTTGCAAGATTCTTTGGTTTCACTCGTTTGTCAAAGGAGCAACTTAGTTTTACCTCTTCTCTTTTCCTTCTGTTTTTTCCTCCGGTGCAATTCTAGATCTCGGGACGAGATCCTCTCGTACTAGTGGAGTGTTGTAACGCCCCGAGACCGATGTGCCAGGTGTCCTCCAGTTATTCGTTGTTGTTGCCTTGTCATTGCTTGCGTGTCATGCATTGCATATCATGTCATCATGTGCATTTCATTTGCATACATGTTCGTCTCATGCATCCGAGCATTTTCCCCGTTGTCCGTTTTGCAATCCGGCGCTCCTATGTCACCTGGTGTCCCTTTCTACCTCTTTTCGTGTGCGGGTGTTAAACGTTTTTGGATTGTACCGAGAATTGCCATGCGGCCTTGGTTTACTACCGGTAGAACGCCTGTCAAGTTTCGTGCCATTTGGACTTCGTTTGATACTTCAACGGTTAACCGAGGGACCAAAAAGTCCTCGTCTGTGTTGCAGCCCAACACCCTTTCAAAGTGGCCCAAAACCCACCTAAGACCTCTCCATCATCTCGGTGGTTCGATCATGATCGCGTGGCCGCAAACCGCACCTCATTTGGACTCTCCTAGCTCCCTCTACCTATAAATATGTGGTCTCCTCCAAAATTTCCGCGCAGATGAAACCCTAGCTTCTTCCCCTTGCGCCGTCGGACGAAAACCCCCACCGTGCCGGACATGTCCGCCGCCACATCGCCACCCCGGCGCCCTCCGCCGCGCGAGGCCCGCCCGGCCTAGGGAGGGCCCCCGAGGCCCAGTCGCCGCGCCGCCCGCTCCCCGCGCTCCTCTTTGCCGCGCCGCCGCACCGGATCACCGCGCGTTCATCCCGCGCCAGTCGCCGGCCTCGCCGACCGCCACCTTCACCGCACTCGCCGGCGCGCGTCACCGCCGCCTTGCGCCGCCCCGGAGCCGCCCGAGCTCACCGGAGCTCCTCTCCGTCCAACTCTCTCGCCGCCGTCGTCCTCCCCGACCTCCTCCTCGCCTCCCCCTCGCCGGAGCAAGCTCCTTCTCGCCGGAGTTGACCTCGGGATGCGTGCCCCTTTGACCTAGATCCAGATCTGGACGGTACAATTTTGCCTAAGTCCTTTTTCCTGTAATATTTTTGAGCATATTCAACGCATCACAACTCTGTCATCATAGATCCGATTTGTGCGTGTAGCATATCAAAATGTTCTTCTCGACGAGTACATCATTTCATCTCATTGCATCATTTTCATTTGAGCTCATCTTGATGCCCGAAATGCTGTTGGAAGAGGGCTATGTGAGTAATTTGTCAAATCTGTTTCAGCAAATGGCATTTTGTCATTTTTGCCATGATTAATGTGTGCATGATATGATCCTGAGCTATACATGTGTTTTGTCATATGCCATGCCATCTTTATAGTGGTGCTTACCATGTATTTTTGTGATATTTTTGGTGACTAGCACAAGCTTGCAAAGTAGCGTAATCGGTAATGCTGATTTCAGGGACTTGGAATTTCACAAAGTCCTTATCCTGAGTTTGTTGTTATGCCATATGTTCATGTTGTTTACTAGTGATCCGTGCCTCTTTTGAGGATGATCAGTAAGGATGTTTTGTTAATATTGTGGTGCTCTATCCATCCATGTCTTTGTTTGCATTTATGGAGCACCCAGGCTTGAGTCAATCGAGCTCTACTTTTGCTATATCGTGAATCCTGGCAGATTGTTGACTTGTTAGCGATTTTCCCGAGGATTATGCTATTGATCCGTGCATGCTATGTTGTCGTTCTTGCCATTTCTAGCATCTATGCCGTGTCTTCTTGATGGGTGTATGATTAGTTGGTCATGCCATGCTCTGTAGTGAGTGCATCGAGCTCGTAAACATGTCTACTCGTTAACTGTTTTGCATGCTCCAGTTTTTCGCAAAGTCTGAGATCTGTTCATGTTTTTGCTATGTTCACATGCTTGCAATTGTATTTTATTTTCCCTTTTGGCTCAAGGTCACTAAGGGACTTTTGTTAAGTGCTTTGAGTAGCTTCATTCCATGCCTTTCTTTGCCATGTTAAGTTCCTGTAGCATGTAGTTTTCATGCTCTAAATTGTGCTTCCTGATGATAAATTCCAGACTTGTGTTATGTTTTGCACTTTTGCCATGCTTGTTTGAACCTGTTAATGGATGAATTAGCCGTAGCTCAGTGTTAATCTTTTGTTAAGATTCTTGAGTGGATCCCTGCCATGTATTTTGTTGCCATGTTGGAGTGCTGTAGCATATTTATCTTGATGCATTTATTTGGTCACTTGCTGATTATCGCAGACCGGTGTCATTTGTTTTGCTTGCCATTTCCAAACCGTGCATCCGATTCCGGTGATCTTTATATCGATTTCAACCGAAATCACCTCACCTTTCCAGTGGCACTCTTGGATTTCCAAGTTGAGTCCAGGTTCAATCATTCTTTGTCAAATCATGCATATGCATCACATACCGCATCCTGCATGTCATACCATGTTCATGTGTTGGTTGTTTACTATGTTGTGTGCTTCTTTCCGGTGTTGCTTCTTCGGGTTGGTTCCGGTAACGTCGCGTTTGTGAGGACCCGTTCGACTATGTCCGTTTGCCTTCTTCATGGACTCATTCTTCTTCCTTGCGGGATTTCAGGCAAGATGACCATACCCTCGAAATCACTTCTATCATTGCTTGCTAGTTGCTCGCTCTTTTGCTATGCCTATGCTGCGATACCTACCACTTGCTTATCATGCCTCCCATATTGTTGAACCAAGCCTCTAACCCACCTTGTCCTAGCAAACGGTTGTTTGACTATGTTACCTCTTTGCTCAGCCCCTCTTATAGCGTTGTTAGTTGCACGTGAAGATTGAAGTTTGTTCCTTGTTGGAACATCGAGTTGTTGTTCCTTGTTGGAACGTGTTTACTTATTGGGATATCATAATATATCTTATTTAATTAATTCATCTATATACTTGGTAAAGGGTGGAAGGCTCGGCCTTATGCCTGGTGTTTTGTTCCACTCTTGCCGCCCTAGTTTCCGTCATATCGGTGTTACATTCCCGGATTTTGCGTTCCTTACGCGGTTGGGTTATAATGGGAACCCCTTGACAGTTTGCTTTGAATAGAACTCCTCCAGCAAGGCCCAACCTTGGTTTTACCATTCACCACCTAGCCTCTTTTTCCCTTGGGTTAGGCCAGCCCAAGGGCTATCTTTATTTTAACCCCCCCGGGCCATTGCTTGTTGAAGTGTTGGTCCGAACTGAGTAGACTGCGGGGCCACCTCGGGGAAACTTGAGGGCTGGTTTTACTTGTAGGATGTCTCATCCGGTGTTGCCCTGAGAACGAGATATGTGCAGCTCCTTTCAGGATGTCGGGTGCATCGGGAGGTCTTGCTGGACTTGTTTTACCATTGTCGAGGATGTCATGTAACTGGGATTCCGAGCCTGATCGGGTCTTCCCGCTAGAAGGAATATGCTTCGTTGACCGTGAGAGCTTGTGATGGGCTAAGTTGGGACACCCCTGCAGGAATTTGAACTTTCGAAAGTCGTGCCCGCGGTTATGGGCAGATGGGAATTTGTTAATGTCCGGTTGTAGAAAACCTGAAGTTGATCTTAATTAAAATGCACCAACCGCGTGTGTTACCATGATGGTCTCTTCTCGGCAGGGTCCGGGAAGTGAACACGGTGTTGGAGTTATGCTTGACATAGGTTGTTCTAGGATCACTTCTTGATCATAGTTGTTCGACCGTGCTTTTGCATTCTCTTCTCGCTCTCTTTTGCGAATAAGTTAGCCACCATATATGCTAGTCGCTTTCTGCAGCTCCACCTCATACCTTTTAACGTTCCTATAAGCTTAAATAGTCTTGATCGCGAGGGTGTGAAATTGCTGAGTCCCCGTGACTCACAGATACTTCCAAAACCAGTTTGCAGGTGCCGGTGTTACCGAGCAGGTGACGCAACCAAGCTCAAGGAGGAGCTCAATGAAGATCTTGTCCTTTGTGTTGTTTCGTTCTAGTTGATCAGTAGTGGAGCCCAGTTGGGGTCGATCGAGGATCTGTATAGCTTTTGGGGTAGCCTTCTTTTATTTTGGGTTCCGTAGTTGGACCTTGTTTGTATCTGGATGATGTAATGCTTTATTCATGTAATTGTGTGAAGTGGCGATTGTAAGCCAACTATGTATCTTTTTCCCTTATGTATTACATGGGTTGTGTGAAGATTACCTCACTTGTGACATTGCTTTCAATGCGGTTATGCCTCTAAGTCGTGCTTCGACACGTGGGAGATATAGCCGCATCGAGGGCGTTACAAAATACTCATATCATCAAGAATAAATTAAGCGGGACATAGGGTTTTACCTCCATCAAGAGGGCCTGAACCTGGGTAAAACATCGTGTCCCCTGCCTCCTGTTACCATCTGCCTAGACGCATAGTTCGGGACCCCCTACCCGAGATCCACCAGTTTTAACACCGACATTGGTGCATTCGGGACCCCCTACCCGAGATCCTCTGTGTCATCGCTGTTAGGCTTGATGGCTCCTTCTATCATCGATAGCGATGCTTTCTAGGGTGAGACTTTTCTCCCTGGACAGATCTTTGCGTTCGCCGGCTTCCCACTGCGGGCCAACTCGCTTGGCCATCTGGAGCAGATCGAAAGTTACGCCCCTAGACATCAGGTCAGGTTTGGAAGCTTAAATTACACAGCGGATATCCGCGGAGACTTGATCTTCGACGGATTCGAGCCCCTGCCTTGTGCGCCATGCGGTCACGATGAGTACGATTTAGCTCTACCATCGGACCGTATTCAGGAGATCGCACCGGCAGCCGCTCCGAGCCTCAATTCAGAGCCAGTTGCGCCATCCATGGACGGGTGGATAGACCCCGTCACGGAGGCCGTATCCTCAGCGGCGATCGAGCCGAATATCGACCTTACCCTTCACGAGAGCCGTGTTGCCAAACTGCCGGATCGTTCCCCGGGCACGGACTCTGAACCGCCTGCGCCCGTGCCTATCAAATCCGATTGGGCACCAATCATGGAGTTCACCTCCGCAGATATATTTCAGCACTCGCCCTTCGGCGACATACTGAATTCATTAAAGTCTCTCTCCTTGTCATGAGAGTCCTGGCCGAACTATGTCCGGCAGGATTGGGATGCGGATGCGAAGAAATCGTGGCCCACCCACCACCCACTTAGTATCCACTGTCGATGACTTAACCGACATGCTCGACTTCGACTTCGAAGACATCAATGGTATGGACGAGGATGCAGGTGACGAACAGGAACCACTGCCCACAGGGCACTGGACGCCCACTTCATCACATGACGTATACATGGTGGACACACCAAAAGAAAACGACGACGAGGAACGGAAGGACGCAACGAAGGGTTGTCCCCTCGAGAAGCAGTCAAAGCGGCAGCGTAAGCGCCACTCCAAATCCCGCCTCAGCAGAAACAACGATCATATAGACCCAGCGTTAGAGCAGGGTGAACCATTGCTGGACCACGGCAACATGGAGAATCAAACCGAACATCACACCGGACAGACAACCAGAGCAACAAAATGCCCGTCAAAGGCTTCTTGCCACCGCGAGGATTCTAAAAAAGAGCAGAAGCAAAGGCTCAAGGTTGCGCAAGACACACTCAGAATCAGATGGAGTAAAGTACTCAACACAGCAGCGAAGTACGACGGTAATCGCCCCACCAAGAGCTATCCGAAGTGGAAGTTGCTACCTTAATTCGATAAGGAGGCCTTAGACCCCCCGCAACCAAAAATTAAAACGGCCATCTGGCCGAATAGACGACCTCACGGCCAACATAGAGCGGCAAACAATGCCACACATAAGCCAATACGCGATCCACGCGAGGGCTCGCATCAAAAGGACGGCGCAACCAGATCCATCTATGGACCACGCAAGCGCGCTCCAGCATACGATGCAACACAACAAACATCCGAACAATGCGGTACACCCAGATACAGGGGTTCCTGTAACACCCTCAATGCGGCTATATCTCCTACGTGTCGAAGCACGACTTAGAGGCATAACCGCAATGAAAGCAATGTCGCAAGTAAGGTAATCTTCACAACAACCCATGTAAATAGATAATAGGGGAAAAGGAACATAGTTGGCTTACACTCGCAACGTCACACAAATACATGAATAACATTACAATTATCCAATACACTCATGGTCCGACTATGTTACCAAAATAAAATATCAACCCCAACATGCGACACGGTCCCGATCGCCCCAACTGGGCACCTCTATTGATCATCTGGAAAAGACACATAGTAACGGCGAGAGTCTTCGTCAAACTCCCACTTGAGCTCAAGCACATCGTCTGTAACGGTATGATCGGTCCCTACATCTGGTTTGGAAGTAATCTGTGAGTCACGGGGACTCAGCAATCTCGCACCCTCGCGATCAAGACCATTTAAGCTTATAGGTAAGGCAAGGTAATATGTGGATCTGCAGCAAGTGACTAGCATAAATGGTGGCTATCCTATTCGCAAAAGAGAGCGAGAAGAGAAAGCAAAGCACGAACGAAGAACTATGATCAAGAAGTGATCCTATAACAACCTACGTCAAGCATTACTCCAACACCGTGTTCACTTCCCGGACTCCGCCGAGAAGAGACTATCATGGTTACACACGCGGTTTATTCATTTTCATTAAGTTAAGTTTCATGTTATCTACAACCAGACATTAACAAATTCCCATCTGCCCATAACCACGGGCACGGCTCTTGAAAGTTCAAATCCCTGCAGGGGAGTCCCAACTTAGCCCATCACAAGCTCTCATGGTCAACGAAGGATATTCCTTCTCTCGAGACATTCCGATCAGACTTGGTATCCTGGTTTTACAAGACATCCTCGACAATGGTAAAACAAGTCCAGCAAGACCACCCGCTGTGCCGACAAATCCTGATAGGAGCTGCACATATCTTGTTCTCAGGGCACACCGGATAAGCTAAGCGTACAGGATCCAACGTAACCCAAGTTGCCAAGGGACGGCCCCGCACGGTGCTCTGGGTTGGACCAACACTTAGAGAAACACTGGCCCGGGGGTTTAAAATAAAGATGACCCTTGAGTTCACGAAACCCAAGGGAAAAAGGCTAGGTGGCGAATGGTAAAACCAAGGTCGGGCCTTGCTGGAGGAGTTTTATTCAAGGCGAACTGTCAAGGGGTTCCCATTATAACCCAACCGCGTAAGGAACGCAAAAACCGGGAACATAACACCGATATGACGGAAACTAGGGCGGCAAGAGTGGAACAAAACACTAGGCATAAGGCCGAGCCTTCCACCCTTTACCAAGTATATAGATGCATTAATATAACAAGATAATATAGTGATATCCCAATAATAAACAATGTTCCAACAAGGAACGATCTCCAAACTTCACCTCCAACTAGCAACGCTATAAGAGGGGCTGAGCAAAGCGGTAACATAGCCAAACAACGGTTTGCTAGGACAAGGTGGGTTAGAGGTTTGATATGGCAATTTGGGAGGCATGATAAGCAAGTGGTAGGTATCATAGCATAGGCATAGCAAAGAGCGAGCATCTAGCAAGCAAAGATAGAAGTGATTTCGAGGGTATGATCATCTTGCCTGCAAAGTTGTGAGAGTTGATTTGATCCTCGTAAGCGAACTCAATGGGCTCCTCATTCGCGATCTCGTCTCCCGGCTCTACCCAAACAAGACAAACAAGCAAAAGGAACACAATCAACCACGTGCAATGCTCAAGCAACATGATGCGAACATGGTATGCTATGTAGGATGCGGTATGTGATGCATATGCAAGATTTGACAAGGAATGATTGAACCTGGCCTCAACATGGAAATCCAAGATTGCCACTGGAAAGGTGAGGTGATTTCAGTTGAAATCGATATAAAGATCACCGGAATCGGATGCACGGTTTGGAAATGGCAAGCAAAACAAATATGGCATCGGTCTGCGATAATCAGCAAGTAGCCATCTAAATGCATCAAGATAAATATGCTACAGCACTCAAACATGACAACAAAATACATGGCAGGGATCCGCTCATTATTCTTGACAAAAGATGAACACTGAGCTACGGCCAATTCATCCATTAACAGGTTCAAACAAGCATGGCAAAAATGCAAATGATAACAGGTTTCAGACTTAGTGAAATTAACACAAGTCTGAAATTTAACATCAGGTAGCACACTTTAGAGGATGAAAACTACATGCTACAGGAACTTAACATGGCAAAGCAAGGCATGGCATGAAGGTACTCAACTCACTTAACAAAAGTCCCTTGGTGACCTTGAGCCAAAAGGGATCATAAAATACAATTGCATGCATGTGAACATGGCAAAAACATAATACGATCTCAGACTTAGTGAAAAACTGGAGCATGCAAATCTGTTAACCAGTAGGCATGTTTACGAGCTCGATGCACTCACTAAAGAGCATGGCATGACAAACTAAGCATACACCCATCAATAATACATGTCATGGAATCTAGACATGGAAAGAACAACAACATAGCATGCACGGATCAATAACAACATCCTCGGCAAAATCGCTAACAAGTCAACAATCTGCCAGGAATCACGAAATAGCAAAACTAGAGATCGATTGACTCAAGCTAGGGTGCTCCATAAATGCAAACAAAACATGGATTGATATAGCACCACAATGTTAACAAATCATCCTTACTAATCATCCTCAAAAGAGGAACGGATCACTAGGAAACAACAAGAACATATGGCATAATGACAAAATCAGGACAAGGACTTAGTGAAATTCTAAGTCCCTGAAATCAGCATTACCGAGTACGCTACTTTGCAAGCTTGTGCTAGTCATCACACATATCACAAAAATACATGGTAAGCACCTCTGTAATGATGGCATGGCATATAACAAAACACATGTAGAGCTCAGGAGCATATCATGCACACATTAATCATGGCAAAAATGACAAATAGCTATTTGATGCAACAGATCTGACAATTATATCACATGGCCCTCTTCCAACAGCATTTCGGGCATCAAAATGAGCTCAAATGAAAATGATGCGCTGAGATTAAACGAACATTTTGATATGCTACACGCGCAAATCAGAGCTATGTATGCGGAGTTACGGCCTGGGGAAAAATGCTAAAATTACTAAAGCGGAGGCAAAAGTCAACCTGATCCAGATCTCAGATCTAGGGTTCCTGTAGCTGCACGGAACCCAAGGATGGCCGGAATCGTCGAGGTCGCCGGAGTGGCTCGCCGGAACAGGGACACGGTGGAGGAAGGAGAGGCCGGAGCAGCGCGGCGGACGGTGGAGCTTGCCGGCGTCGATGTCGAGGCGGCGCCGGCGTCGGGCAGTGAAGGCGCGGCGGCCTCGGGACGTCAGCGGCGGTCGGCGCCGGCGGAGGGCGGCGGCGGCCGATGGCGGCAAAGGGCGGCGCCAGGCGAAGTGCGGGCAGCGTGCGAGGGGCGCGGGCGGCCTGCCGCTTTGGGCCCGGGGGGCCGGCTGCAGGCCTCCCGGGCCTCGGCGGCGGCGGCCGCTGTGGTGCCACGTGGCAGCATGTGAATGGGCGCGAGGGGCGGCGGCAGATTTCTCCGGCGGCGGCGGACGTGTCCGGCCGTGCGGAGAGGAGCGGGGCTAGGGTTAGGGTGCGAATGGACCCGGAATTTTGGGTGGTGATGCCTTTTTATAGGTAGAGGGAGCAGGAGGTTCCAAATTGAGCACGGTTTTCGGCCACGCGATCGTGATTGAATGACCGAGATGATGGGAGAGTTTTAGGTGGGTTTTGGGCCAAATTGGAAGGGTGTTGGGATGCAACACAAACGAGGCCTTCTCGGTCCCTCTGTTAACCGATGGATTATCAAACGAAGTCCAAATGGTACGAAACTTGACAGGCGGTCTACCGGTAGTAAACCAAGGCCGCTTGGCAAGTCTCGGTCCAATCCGGAAATGTTTAACCCCCACACACGAAAATAGGTAGAAAGGGGCATCGGAGGAGATAGCAGCGCCGGAATGCAAAACAGACAACGGGGAAAATGCTCGGATGCATGAGACGAACACGTATGCAAATGCAATGCACCTGATGACATGATATGAGATGCATGAAAAAGGCAACAACACACGAAGACAAAAACCCGAACCCGAGGAAATAAAATAACTTAGTGCCGGAAACGACAAGAGTTGGGATACATATAAGGTAAATTACATCCGGGGTGTTACAACACTCCACCACTACGAAAGGATCTCGTCCCGAGATCTTGGACTGGAAAAACACCGGGTACTCAGAACGGAGGTGATCCTCACATTCCCAGGTGGCTTCACGGTTGGAATGGTGTGACTACTTGACTTTGAGGAATTTGATTGACTTATTGCGAGTCTTGCGCTCAGTCTCTTCAAGAATAGCAACTGGGTGCTAACGATAAAAGAGGTCTTCTTGGAGATTAATGTCTTCGAAGTTGACGGTGCGGTTAGGTGTCTTGAAGCACTTGCGGAGCTAAGAGACATGGAACACGTCGTGCACATTTTCAAAGTTTGAAGGAAGCTCGAGTTGATAGGCGAGATCGCCTCTCTTGCTGACTATCTTGAAAGGACCCACGTATCTAGGGGCAAGCTTCCCTTTGATACCGAAGCGACGAGTACCTTTCATTGGAGAGACATGGAGGTAAACATGGTCTCCGATCTCGAAAGCCAAATCACGATGCTTACTATCATAGTAGCTCTTCTGACGCTATTGCGCTACTTTGAGGTTATCACGAATGACTTTGCACATTTCCTTTGCCTCTGTGATCAAGTCATTACCAAGAAGTTGATGTTCACCGGTCTCTGACCAGTTAAGAGGAGTACGACACTTTCTGCCATAGAGAATTTCAAATGGGGCCTTGCCCGAACTTGCTTGAAAATTGTTGTTGTAGGAGAACTCGGCATATGGAAGACAATCTTCCCACTTCATGCCGAAAGAGATAACGCAAGCCCTGAGCATATCTTCGAGAATCTGATTGACACGCTCGACTTGACCGCTAGTTTGAGGATGAAAAGCTGTGCTGAAATGGATGTTGGTGCCCATGGCCTTCTGAAAAGAATCCCAAAACTTGGAGGTAATGATGCTGCCACGGTCTGAAGAAATCAACTTTGAATGCCGTGCAGAGAGACAATCTGAGAGGTATAAAGCTCCGCCAATTGAGCTGCAGTGATAGACTCTTCGATAGGCAGGAAATGAGCCACTTTAGTGAGTTTGTCGATGACAACGAATATAGCATCATTGCCACGCTTGGACTTCGGAAACCCAGTCACGAAGTACATCTCAATGTGGTCAAACTTGCATTCTGCAATGACAAGAGGTTGGAGGAGACCAGCTGGTCGTTGGTGTTCTGCCTTCACTCTTCTGCAGACATCACATTCATTCACGAACTGAGCAATCTCACGCTTCATTCGAGTCCACCAAAAAGCCTGCTTGAGGTCCTGGTACATCTTCGTACTCCAAGGGTGGATAGAGAGGAGTGAATTGTGAGCCTCGTTCATAATGACTTTACGAAGGTCACCTTTAGGCACAACAATGCGATCCTCGAAGAAGAGAGTATCCTTGTCATCAAGGCGATAGCACTTGTACTTGGATTGACTCTTGGCAATCCAATCTTCACCTTCTTCACCATAGCATCAAGAAGTTGAGCCACGCGAATTTGATCTTCCAAAGTAGGAGAGACTTGAAGGTTGGTGAGGAAACCTTGAGGAACAACTTGCAGATTGATTTTGCGGAAAGCTTCACAAAGCTCGGGTTGGTAGGGCTTGAGAATCAGACTGTTTGCAGTACGCCTTCCTGCTCAATGCATCAGCAATCACATTGGCCTTGCCTGGAGTATATTCGATACTCGGATTATACTCTTGAATCATTTCGACCCAACGAGTCTGCCTGAGGTTGAGATTAGGCTGAGTGAAGATGTACTTGAGACTCTTGTGGTCAGTGAAGATGTCCACTTTTCTTCCCAATAAGAGATGTCTCCAAGTCAAAAGAGCATGCACAACTTCCGCCAACTCGAGGTCATGAGTGGGGTAGTTCTTCTCGTTGGGCTTTAACTGGCGAGAGGTATAAGCCACAACTTTCTTCTCTTGCATCAACACTGCACCAAGACCTTGAAGAGAGGCATCGCAGAAGACCTCGAACGGTTTGGATTCATCAGGAGGAGTCAGAACTGGAGCAGTGACTAATTTATCTTTCAGGGTGTTGAAAGCGATGTCACATTCAGGAGACCAAACGTACTTGACGTGCTTCTGGAGAAGGTTGGAAAGAGGCTTCGCGATCTTTGAAAAGTTCTCAACGAACCTTCGACAGTAGCTTCCGAGACCAAGGAAGCTGCGGAGTTGCTTCACGTTCTGAGGTGGTTCCCAATTCACAATTGCAGACACCATCTCAGGATTCACCGCTATGCCCTTGGTAGAGATGATATGCCCAAGATAGAGAACCTCATCGAGCCAAAACTCGCACTTTGAAAACTTGGCGTAGAACTGATGTTCTCTGAGCTTATTGAGCACCAAACGCAAGTGCTTGGCATGATCTTCCTTGTTCTTCGAAAAGACCAGAATGTCATCGAGGTAGACCAAGACGAAGTCATTTGTGTAGGCGTTGAAGATGAAGTTCATCATGCAAGAGAAAATCAGAGGAGCGTTGACGAGGACAAAAGACATGACAGTGTATTCATACGAACCATAGCTTGTTTTGAACGCCATCTTGGGAATATCTTGCTCACGGATTCGAATCTGGTGATAGCCCATACGGAGATCAAGCTTGGAGAATACTTGAGCACCTTTGAGTTGTTCTAACAGCTCATTGATGTTGGGAAGTGGGTACTTGTTCTTTATAGTCTTCTTGTTCAATGGACGGTAGTCAACACAAAGTCGGTCCGTTCCATCCTACTTCTTCACAAAAAGAACTCCACAACCCCACGGAGAAGAACTAGGTCGGATGAGACCCATTCGCTCTTGAATATCGAGTTGCTTCTTCAGCTCCTTCAACTCTTCAGGTCTAAGCTTGTAAGGACGTTTGCAAACAGGTTCCGTGCCAGGCTCAAGATCGATGATGAATTCAATTGGCCGTTGCGGAGGCATTCCTGGAAGCTCTTCTGGAAAGACGTCTTGATATTCGCAAACGACTGGAATTTGAGAGATAGCATCCAGTTCACCCTTCTCATTGAGATAAAACTGACGGATGGTATCGTCATTAGCGGCAAAGACAATTACATCCTCAGATGAATGAGTCAATTGAATCTGCCTGGCAGCACAATCAAGCTGATCCTTGTGCTTAGAAAGCCAGTCCATTCCAAGAATAAGATCAATATCTGAGTTACCAAGGACCATTGGAGAAGCCAGAAACTTGAAATCACCCACCATGATAGAAACATCCGGGACTATTGAAGTAGCCCTCATAGACTTAGCCGGAGAAACCACTCCCATAGGTTTACCCAACATTTGCGAAACGAAGTAATGCTTGGAAACAAATGATCTTGACATGAGACAATGCAATGCACCAGTGTCAAAAAGAACTTTAGCAGGAACAGAGTTAACTAGAAAGTTACCCATGATGACATCTGACGAGTCCTCTGCCTGAGCTGCATTCAGCAAGTTGACCTTGGCGTGCTTGGGGTTATGCTTGACCACAGCTGTACTTGCCGATCTCACAGGAGGAGGAGGAGGGAGACGCCTCTGATTGAAGCATTTGTTGGCATAGTGACCCTTTTGTTGGCACTTGTTGCATGTGACCTCTAAAAGCGGACGGTGATACGGATCACTTGATCTTGGAGCTTGAGACGAAGTCTTGTTCTGAAAGCCAGGGTTGGGTGGGTGGGAGGATCCACTGCCACCTTTGCTCTTCTGCTGAAAAGGCTGACGGAACGGAGGAGGAGGAAGCCAATACTTCTGCTGCTTAGCCACTTGAGTTGAGGAAGAAGGAGTAGCATCTCTGACTCGCTTCTTGGAAGCATCGCACTTCAGTTGAGTAGTCTCTTGCTTCATTGCCATGTTGTAAAACTCATCGTACCTCTTGGGCTCAAAGAGGACAAGAGCTAGCTGGATTTCTTCTCTGAGACCACCCCTGAACTGGTATATCATGCTCTTCTCGTCAAGGACGTCCTGCTTAGCAAAACGGGCGAGTTTCTGAAACATCTTGTTGTACTCGTAGACAGACATATAGCCTTGCTTTAGGTTGCGGAATTCCTCACGCTTGCTTTCAACCACGCTCTGAGGAATATGATGAGCTTTGAAGTCTTGACAGAATTCATCCCAGGTAATCACACGGCCTCCTCTGGAATCTTTGTACTGTTGAAACCATTCTGCAGCTTGGTCTTTGAGTTGGAAGGAAGCGAACTTGACAAAGTCCTCAAGCCTGACGTTACTGCACTCAAAATGCTTGCATAAGTCCACGACCCAATCATCAGCGTCTGTTGCCTCAGCACAATTGCTGAAGGTCTTTGGCTGGTTAGCAAGGAACTGGTTGAGTGCAGCAAAGTGATTCTGATTGTTGCCTTGGCCCTGGTTTCCTTGGTTGCGCACTTGAAGAAGTTGCATGATCAGCTGCGTGTTTGCATTGGTAGCGGCCATCACAGCTTGCCATGCCTCCGGAGGTGGAGGTGGTGGTGGCGGATCAGGATTCAGAGTCGCGCGCGTTGGAGGAGCCATCCTGAAGAGGTTGACATCCATTAGCACATTGACAGACAAATATTGAAGCTGAATCAAACGGGTTGAAATTGCAACATATAGTCTTCACATCTGAACAAAATGAACGAATGCATTCCAATTGAAATGGTCACATATCCATAAATTGAGAAGCCACTTAGAATTGAGGTAGAAGAAAAACAACAAGGTATGGAACAAGAACGAATAGTCGGTAAGGATCACCCAATCTCAAACCAAATATCCATGGAAGAAGAACCAGAGCTACAAGAATTCCCACCTATGAAACTCCCGAACCTTTCCGGTTATGCAATCAGGTGTTGCGGATACAGGGGAAGCATAATATCTCACCCAAATCTAGCAAATCCTACATCCAGCTGTATCCATCCTTCAACACATAACCGAGAAAAACTTCGGAAATCGTTTACCTCAACCTTCAAAAAGCATCCGTTATACAAGTTATGGCAATACTTCGGATGCAGGATGCCCAGGAGGATGCAGTGCAAGTTGAGCCCATTCCTGATCAGGAGTCTATGGTCATAAACCAGCAGGATTTCTCGGGCTCTGTTGGCCAGTCGGATAGTCAAGTTCAGGCTGATCCTCCCTTACATGATGTGGCGATTGTACAAGATACTCCAGCTGTAGTTGTGCAAGTTCCTGTTGATAATGGAAATATTGCTTTGGCTACCCAGCCTGACGTTGCACCAGTGGAACCAATTCTTGTTGAGGGTGGTCTTCAGATTGGTATTCAGCCTTCTGTGGAAGTGGATGAAAATGTCATTCAGTTAGGTGAGCCACCCGCTGATCCTGATGCATTGGCTATAGTGCCGTACCAGCCACCTGTGTTACCGCAGCAAGATCTTGTTGTTCGTCGAGTTCATGTTGTATATGGCCCGCCTTTGCCTCCTGAGATGGCCTGGAGGCGTACTTTCGATACTCCTTTGGGGCGCTGCTCTACTCTTAAGGTTCCAAAGCTGGTCCTACAGTCTTCTTTTGGGTCACTGGTCCTTTCCAAGAGATCGTGGCCCCTGGCTTTTGAGAAGGTCCAGTGGGTTTCAGATTTTACCATTGATGATTCGGCTAGCATGGTCGCCCCTTTGTCTGCTCTCCCACCTCCCAGGGGACTTCTCGGGCTCTGTTTCCTGACAGCCAGATGGAGTTGGAGCACGACCCAGGCCTGCAGTTTGCGACTACCCCTGATGAGCAGTTCTCTTTTTCTGCTCCTTCTCTGAAGAAGAAGAAGGCCTCCAAGCGTGGTCGTCCTCCAGTCGTGGACTCTGAACTGCGCCGCTGCACCCGTAGCTCTGCAAGACGGGATGGTTTCAAGCCTGTGCTTCAAGCCTTGCCTATGACTGAACCTAAGAAGAAGAAGCCCCGTTCCAAGCCTCTGATGGATGATGATTCTTCCCATAGCATGCCCTCAGTGCCACCTCCAACACCTCTTCGTCATATTCAGCAAATTGGAGCGGATCTGGGTATCTCCGCTGAAAAGCTCATCGTGGATGCGCTTATGGAAGATCCTTCTTCTACCAAGGACAAATCTTCCCATGAATAGCTCGGGCTGTGCAAGCGGGGTGTGGTCGACCCATAACTGGACTAGTTATCGTAGGATTTATCTAAATACTTTGTCTCTGGGACCCGTATGCTTTCGTTGTCTTTGCAAACTTCTGTTGTTTGGCTTTGCTGCATGTCTGAAATGCTCTATGTGCTGCCTGCTATGTGGGCATGCTGTTAAAGTTGTAAACGCTATGTGCTTTGGATATTCGGTCGACTAGAAGCTGGCGTGTTATGTGTTGGAATGTTTGGGGCTTAAATTCTGATGACCGTCAGCATGTTGTTCGTAACAAGGAGGATGAAAGTCAGGCTTCTGTTATCTGTCTGTAGGAAACGAAAATGGAATGTATTGACTCCAGAACTGTCATAAAATTTTGCCCTCGTCGTTTTGATTCTTTTGTTTATAGCCCTTCTGTTGGGGCTTCGGGCGGCATTGTTGTGTTGCGGAACTCCTCTGTCCTTACAGGGAGATTAATTGAGGTCAAGCAGTTTGGCGTTGTTGTGCACTTTACTTCCAAACACAACAATGAGCAATGGACGTTGGTTAATGTTTATGGGCCATGTCGTGGCCAGGCCAGGGATGATTTTGTGGACTGGCTCTATAATCTCTCCATCCTTGACTCTGAAAATTGGCTTGTTTTGGGAGACTTTAATTTTATTAGATCCACTGAGAACAGAAATCTCCCTGGTGGCGATGCTAATGATATCTTCATTTTTAATGAGATTATTGGGCACCTTGGTTGGCTTGAGTTACCTATTAAGGGGAGATCTTTCACTTGGTCCAATATGCAGGATAATCCTCTACTAGAGCAACTCGATTGGTTTTTCACTTCCTCAAACTGGATCTCTTGTTACCCCTCCACCCAGGTGTTGCCCCTGGCCAGGACTGCTTCAGATCATGTGCCTTGTGTGGTGGCCATCAACACTTCCATCCCTAAGTGTAATATCTTTTGTTTTGAAAATTACTGGGTGGAGCTGCAGGGTTTTATGGACTGTGTGTCTACTTCATGGGCTACTGCTTCCAGCAAAACCAACATCTCGGCCAAGATTGCTGACAAATTTAAAACCTTGAGGAGGGATCTTAGGAGTTGGCACATGAATGTTTCCAAAATGAAAGTATTAATTGCTAAATGTAATAGGGTGGTTCTCATTTTGGATTGCTTGGAGGAATTGAGGCCACTTTATAGACATGAGTTCAACTTTCGTAATCTGGTCAAGTTGCACTTGGAGCATCTGCTGCACCTTCAGTTTCTGTATTGGAAGAAGAGGTGCACTATAAGATCTATTAATGTGGGAGAGGAGAACACTAAATTCTTTCATGCTATGGCTTCTGAAAGATTTAGACATAACTCCATTGCTTCTCTGCGGTTGGATGATGGTACAATTGTGTCTGATCATGAGCAAATGGCTGCTGCTCTCTGGAAAAACTTCAAAAATAGGATGGGAACTAGTCATGGTATTGAAATGTCTTTTGATCTTTGCTCAATTTTACATAGAGTTGAGGGCCTTGACTCCCTCACTAAGATGTTCTCCAAGGAGGAGATGGATAATACTGTTAAGAGCATGCCCATTGATAAGTCTCCTAGGCCAGATGGCTTTAATGGACTCTTTTTTAAAAAGTGTTGGCCTATAATTAGTAAGGATTTCTATGAGCTGGCTTCTGCTTTTCATGAGGGGTCTGTGAATCTGGAGAACATCAATTATTCTTATATAACCCTGGTCCCTAAGAAGAGATCTCCTGAGTCTGTTAATGATTTTAAGCCTATCTCTCTTTCTGGTATGGGGGTGAAATTCCTTTCTAAGATGGCTGCTAACAGGCTGCAGCTAGATATCATAAGATGTTTGCATAAAAACCAATATGGTTTTATCAAGTGGAGAACCATTCAGGACTGTGTTGCTTGGACTTTGGAATATTTGCACCAATGCCATCAGTCAAAGAGGCCTATTGTCATCCTCAAGCTAGATTTTGAGAAAGCTTTTGAGTCTATTGTACATGAGGCCATTTTCCAAATTTTGAGGCATAATGGTTTTAATGATAAGTGGATTTCCTGGGTTAAACAGTTTCTGGCTTCTGGAACCTCTTCTGTCCTACTGAATGGAGTTCCTGGTAAACAATTTGCTTGCAAAAAGGGGGTTAGGCAGGGTGACCCTCTTTCCTCACTTTTGTTTGCCATTGCTGCAGATCTGTTGCAATCAGTAGTCAATGATATGCACCAGAAAGGTCTTCTACAGCTTCCTATTCCTTGAAATGATAAGGAATATCCAATTATCCAGTATGCTGATGACACCCTCATTATTATGCCTGCTGAGGAATCTCAATTGCTCTCATTGAAGAAAATGCTCTTCCTTTTTTCTAAGTCCACTGGATTGCATGTTAACTATCACAAGTCATCCATACTTCCTATTAATGTGGATTCAGTGGAGATTGCTAGAGTTGCTGGTGTTTTTGATTGTGTGGTTGGCACCCTACCTTTTACTTATCTTGGCCTTCCTATGGGAATTACAAAACCCAAGATCTTGGACTTAATGCTTCTGGTTGATAGTATGGAAAGGAAGCTCTCTGTTAGCTCTTCTTTCCTTGCACATGGAGGAAGACTGTAGTACCTGTTATCTGCCCTTTCTTCTGTGCCAATTTTTTTCCTGTGTAGTCTGGACTTTCCTCCTGGTATTTTAAAGCAGCTAGAGAGAATTCAGAGGCAGTGTCTTTGGAGGAAGTATGGCCATGATTCTGGTCAGTCACTGGTAGCTTGGGGTTTGGTTTGTAGACCAAAGAACAAAGGTGGCTTGGGTATTTTGAATCTGAAGTTGCAGAATGAGGCTCTGCTCCTTAAACATGCTAGCAAATTCTACAATAAAGTTGATGTGCCCTAGGTTCAACTCATCTGGAATACTTACTACCATGGTAGGGTTCCTCATGCCACCATCATTTGTGGCTCTTTCTAGTGGAGGGATATATGCAAGTTAATGGATAAATTCAGGATGGTCAATGTAGTGCATGTTAATAAGGGTGACACTGTCCTCTTTTGGTCTGATTCTTGGACATTGGGGGACACTAATATTCCTCTTGAGCAAAGGTTTGCTAAGCTTTTTTCGTTTGCTATTGATCCCCTTATCTCTGCTGCGGAGGTTTTTGAATCGACTGAGCTCACCTCTTTATTCCATTTACCCCTCTCTGAGAGAGCTTTTGGAGAGCTGCAGTCTTTGCAAAACCTGCTTTTGCTTCCTGACCATAATCCTCAGCTCAATGACACATGGGTATGGAAAGAGGATGGAAAGGGATATTCTGCCAAGAAATACTATTCCTTCTTGCATAAACACATTGTGCCCAACCCACTCTTGTCCTGGGTGTGGGCTAGCTGCTACACTATGAGGTTCAAGTTCTTTACTTGGATGTTGATTATGGATCGGTTGAACACTCAGGATATGCTGGAGAGAAGGCACTGCAATGTTTCTGAATCAAACCATTGTGTACTTTGTCCAACACACACCAAAGAGGATAGAGATCACCTATTCTTTCAATGTAATTTCAGTTGTAGGGTCTGGAATTATCTTCAAATCAACTGGATGGCTGGAGATGATATGGTTGCCATTGCCTATCATGCTAGAAGGGATTTTGCTAAGCCTTTCTTCTCTGAGGTGGTTTTCCTGGCATGCTGGAACATCTGGAATGTCAGGAATGATAGGGTTTTTAGGAATGTTACACCCTCTTTTCGTAGATGGAGGTCTTCTTTTATTCTAGACATTTCCCTTTTGGTTCATAGAATTAAGCCTAAGTTCGAAGAGGACTGCTTAGATGGATTTCCTTTTTGCCACCTTGAGGTGAGTTTTTTGTTTTCCCTCTTTTTTTTGCTTTCTTGGGTCTTTTGGACCTTGTAAGTTTTGTACATATGTAACCTTTTTTGAGAGCAATAAAATTACTATGGGGTCCATACCCTACAGTTTCAAGTCAAAAAAATACTCCCGAACTCCCGCCCCAGTACTGGGTGGCGTCGAGGTTATCTCACCAACAACTGCATAAAAGAGTATTTTCGATGTCGGCGAACCTAAACTCAGGTATTCCAGAACTGCAACGATAAAATTGTGATGACAACACCTCGGAGCTCAACTCCCCGGGACACTGCCACAACCCCTAAATGATAGGAGGCACCAAGAACAATGTTCTCGCAACAAATCATCAAAACGATTCCAAGATACCCGCGTGATCCTAAAAAAATTTAGTGAAATTTGAGAAGAGAAGAGTCAAAACTCTACGTCAGGATGCCTTACCAGAGCGATGAAGGGACTGGAGAGTAAAAAGAAGTCCTAACTCTCCGATATATATAATCCTAAATGACTCAAAACATTTTTCTAGACTCAACAACGCCAGCTATTCGATCAAGCAGGGGGGCTTCTAAGGTCGGGGAAGGCTGTGATTACCAACTTGTAACGCCCTCGATGCGGCTATATCTCCTACGTGTCGAAGTACGACTTAGAGGCATGACCGCATTGAAAGCAATGTTGCAAGTAAGGTAATCTTCACAACAACCCATGTAAATAGATAATAAGGGAAAAGGAACATAGTTGGCTTACACTCGCCACGTCACACAAATACATGAATAACGTTACAATCATCCAATACACTCATGGTCCGAATCGCCCCAACATGCGACACGGTCCGATCGCCCCAACTGGGCACCTCTACTGATCATCTGGGAAAGACACATAGTAACGGTGAGAGTCTTCGTCGAACTCCCACTTGAGCTCAAGCGCATCGTCTGGAACGGTATCACCGGTCCCTGCATCTGGTTTGGAACTAATCTGTGAGTCACGGGGACTCAACAATCTCGCACCCTCGCAATCAAGACTATTTAAGCTTATAGGTAAGGCAAGGTAATATGTGGAGTTGCAGTAAGCGACTAGCTTATATGGTGGCTATCCTGTTCGCAAAAGATAGCGAGAAGAGAAAGCAAAGCACGAACGAAGAACTATGATCAAGAAGTGATCCTATAACAACCTACGTCAAGCATTACTCCAACACCGTGTTCACTTCCCAGACTCCGCCGAGAAGAGACTATCACGGTTACACACGCGGTTGATTCATTTTAATTAAGTTAAGTTTCATGTTATCTACAACCGGACATTAACAAATTCCCATCTGCCCATAACCGCGGGCACGACTTTCGAAAGTTCAAATCCCTGCAGGGGAGTCCCAACTTAGCCCATCACAAGCTCTCATGGTCAACGAAGGATATTCCTTCTCCCGAGACATTCCGATCAGACTCGGTATCCCGGTTTTACAAGACATCCTCGACAATGGTAAAACAAGTCCAGCAAGACCACCCGCTGTGCCGACAAATCCCGATAGGAGCTGCACATATCTCGTTCTCAGGGCACACCGGATAAGCTAAGCGTACATGATCCAATGTAACCCAAGTTCCCAAGGGACGGCCCCGCATGGTGCTCTGGGTTGGACCAATACTTAGAGAAGCACTGGCCCGGGGATTTAAAATAAAGATGACCCTTGAGTTCGTGAAACCCAAGGGAAAAGGCTAGGTGGCGAATGGTAAAACCAAGGTCGGGCCTTGCTGGAGGAGTTTTATTCAAGGCGAACTGGCAAGGGGTTCCCATTATAACCCAACCGCGTAAGGAACGCAAAAACCGGGAACATAACACCGATATGACGGAAACTAGGGCGGCAAGAGTGGAACAAAACACTAGGCATAAGGTCGAGACTTCTACCCTTTACCAAGTATATAGATGCATTAAGATAACAAGATAATATAGTGATATCCCAATATAAACAATGTTCCAACAAGGAACGGTCTCCAAACTTCACCTGCAACTAGCAACGCTATAAGAGGGGTTGAGCAAAGCGGTAACATAGCCAAACAACGGTTTGCTAGGACAAGCTGGGTTAGAGGTTTGACATGGCAATTTGGGAGGCATGATAAGAAAGTGGTAGGCATCGTAGCATAGGAATAGCAAAGAGCGAGCTTCTAGTAAGCAAAGATAGAAGTGATTTCGAGGGTATGATCATCTTGCCTGCAAAGTTGTCAAAGTTGACTTGATCCTCGTAAGCAAATTCAACGGGCTCCTCGTTCGCGAACTTGTCTCCTGGCTCTACCCAAACAAGACAAAGAAGCAAAAGTAACACAATCAACCACGTGCAATGCTCAAACAACATGATGCGAACATGGTATGCTATGCGGGATGCGGTATGTGATGCATATGCAAGATTTGACAATGAATGATTGAACCTGGCCTCAACTTGGAAATCCAAGAGTGCCACTGGAAAGGTGAGGTGATTTCGGTTGAAATTGATATAAAGATCACCGGAATCGGATGCACGGTTTGGAAATGGCAAACAAAACAAATATGGCACCGGTCTGCAATAATCAGCAAGTAGCCATCTAATACATGGCAGGGATCCTCTCGTGATGCTTGACAAAAGATGAACACTGAGCTACGGCCAATTCATCCATTAACAGGTTCAAACAAGCATGGAAAAAATGCAAATGATAACAGGGTTCAGACTTAGTGAAATTAACACAAGTCTGGAATTTAACATCAGGTAGCACAGTTTAGAGCATGAAAACTACATGCTACAGGAAATTAACATGGCAAAGCAAAGCATGGCATGAAGCTACTCAAAGCACTTAACAAAAGTCCCTTAGTGACCTTGAGCCAAAATGGATCATAAAATACAATTGCATGCATGTGAACATGGCAAAAACATAATACGATCTCAGACTTAGTGAAAAACTGGAGCATGCAAATCTGTTAACGAGTAGGCATGTTTACGAGATCGATGCACTCACTACAGAGCATGGCATGACAAACTAAGCATACACCCATCAAGAATACATGTCATGGAAGGTAGACATGGCAATAACAACAATATAGCATGCACGGATCAATAACAACGTCCTCGGCAAAATCGCTAACTAGTCAACAATCTGCCAGGAATCACGAAATAGCAAAAGTAGAGCTCGATTGACTCAAGCTAGGTTGCTCCATAAATGCACACAAAGACCTGGATGGATAGAGCACCACAATGTTAACAAATCATCCTTACTGATCATCCTCAAAAGAGGCACGGGTCACTAGGAAAGAACAAGAACATATGGCATAATGACAAAATCAGGACAAGGACTTAGTGAAATTCTAAGTCCCTGAAATCAGCATTACCGAGTACGCTACTTTGCAAGCTTGTGCTAGTCACCACACATATCACAAAAATACAAGGTAAGAACCTCTGTAAAGATGGCATGGCATATAACAAAACACATGTAGAGCTCACGAGCATATCATGCACACATTAATCATGGCAAAAATGACAAATAGCTATTTGATGGAACATATCTGACAATTATATCACATGGCCCTCTTCCAACAGCATTTCGGGCATCAAAATGAGCTCAAATGAAAATGATGCGATGAGATGAAATGATGCACACTTTGAGGCGAACATATTGATATGCTACACGCACAAATCAGAGCAACACATGCGGAGTTACAGCATGGGGAAAATGCTAAAATTACTAAAGCGGAGGCAAAAGTCAACCCGATCTAGATCTTAGATCTAAGGTTCCTGTAGCTGCGCGGAACCCAAGGATGGCCGGAATCGTCGAAGTTCCCGGAGTGGCTCGCCGGAACAGGGACGCGGTGGAGGAAGGAGAGGCCGGAGCAGCGCGGCGGACGGTGGAGCTTGCGGGCGTCGACGTCGGCGGTGAAGGCGCGGCGGCCTCGGGATGACGGCGGCGGTCGGCACCGGCGGAGGGCGGCGGCAGTCGATGGCGGCGAAGGGCGGCGCTGGGCGGAGCACAGGCGGCGTGCCGCTTTGGGCCGGGGGGGCTGCGGGGCGGGCGGGCCTCGGCGGTGGTGGCCGCTGCGGTTCCAAGTGGCAGCGTGTGAATGGGCACGAGGGGCGGCGGCGGACTTGTCCGGCCGCGCGGAGAGGAGCGGGGCTAGGGTTAGGGTGCGAATGGACCTGGAATTTCGGGTGGTGATGCCTTTTTATAGGTAGAGGGAGCTAGGAGGCTCCAAATTGAGCACGGTTTTCGGCCACACGATCGTGATCGAATGACCGAGATGATGGGAGAGGTTTAGGTGGGTTTTGGGACAAATTGGAAGGGTGTTGGGCTGCAACACAAACGAGGCCTTCTCGGTCCCTCGGTTAACCGTTGGAGTATCAAACGAAGTCCAAATGGTACGAAACATGACAGGCGGTCTATCGGTAGTAAACCAAGGCAACTTGGCAAGTCTCAGTCCAATCCAGAAATGTTTAACCCCCACACACGAAAATAGGTAGAAAGGGGCACCGGAGGAGATAGGAGTGCCGGAATGCAAAATAGATAACGGGGAAAATGCTCGGATGCATGAGATGAACACGTATGCAAATGCAATGCACCTGATGACATGATATGAGATGCATGAAAAAGGCAACAACACACGAAGACAAAAACCCGAACCCGAGGAAATAAAATAACTTAGTGCCGGAAACGACAAGAGTTGGGATACATATAAGGTAAATTATATCCGGGGTGTTACAGTGCCGCACAACCCCTATGTTTCACCGATGAGGTGCTGGACCATGAATTTCCACAGGGATTCAAACCCGCAAACGTAGAGGCATACGAAGGAACAACAGACCCTGGGGTCTGGATTGAGGATTGTATCCTCCATATCCATATGGCTCGAGGAGATGATCTCCACACCATTAAGTATTTACCCCTCAAACTCAAAGGGTTAGCTCGGCACTGGTTTAAAAGCCTCCCCGAAAGCTCCATTGGAAGCTGGGAAGAGCTCGAAGATGCTTTTCGGGAAAAATTTCAAGGGACTTATGTCCAACCTCCGGATGCGGGCGATTTAAGTCATATAACTCAATAGCCCTGAGAGTCAGCCCGAAAGCTTTGGAACAAGTTTCTCACTAAATAGAACCAAATAGTCGACTGTCCGAACGCTGAAGCCTTGGCAGCTTTTAAACACAGCGTCCGAGACGAATGGCTTGCCAGACACCTCGGCCAAGAAAAGCCGAGAACAGTGGCAGCATTAATGAGCCTCATGACCAGCTTTTGCGCGGGCGAGGACAGCTGGCTAGCCCGATGCAGCATCAGCGACCCAAGTACATCCGAAGTTAGAGATGGAAACGGGAAATCACGACGCAGCAAAAATAATAAGCACCGGAATAAAGAAGACAACCCGAAGAGCACGTCCGTAAACGCCGGATTCAAAAGCTCTCGGCCAGGTCAGCAAAAGCCGCCCTCTAAAGGCGCCACAGATGAACTGTCCAGCCTAAACAAAATTCTGGACCAAATATGTCAGATCCATAGTACCCTCGATAAACCTGCAAATCATACCCCCAGAGAATGTTGGGTCTTCAAGCAGTCCGGCAAGCTCAATGCCGGACATAAGCGACAGGATATACCAAGCGAAGACGAGGATGAGCCTCGCAAACAAAGCACTTGGGAACAGAACAAATTTCCACCAGAAGTCAAAAACAGTAAACGTGTTACACGTGGCAAAGGGGAGAAACAAAGCGGCACCCCCAGATAAATATGCCCAAGGGCCTATCACCGCAGAGTTCTGCCACTAGCCGTCTCAGCCGACCACCTTTGACAATCAGGATTACTCGGCAAGTATCCGACGCGCGGGATGGGCTGCCTTGGTATTAGATCCAATAATTGACGGATACCACTTCACACGAGTCCTGATGGACGGTGCCAGCAGTCTAAACCTGATCTATCAGGACACAGTCCGCAAAATGCGGATAAACCCAATGAAAATTTTCCATAGCAATACTACCTTTAAAGGAGCAACGCAAGGCCCAGGGGCTCATAGCACGAGCTCCCTGCTACTAGAGGTTATACTCGGCTTCCCCGATGACTTACATAGTGAAAATTTAACCTTCCACATTGCTCCGTTCCAAAGTGGCTATCAAACACTACTTAGACGCGAAGCTTTCACTCGCTTTAATGCAATAGCGCATTACGCTTCCCTCACGCGTAAGATGCCCGGTCAATGTGGCATCATTACAATAAATGGAAATATTGAGCGATCCCGGTGCGCCAAAGAGAATGCGGCTGCCTTGGCAGCTGCACACTAAACGGCCTCACCAACTAAAGCATTTGACAGGTCGTTAAGACCACGGACGCGGTTAGACAAGTCCGGTGCAACTATATGTAATTAATATAGGTTTGATGGCCACACGCCTATTACAAATACAAGGGGCTCAACGCGCGTAGACAAGTGGCAATTTTTACTCATCTTGATCTATATATGGTTTCTTTAATATAACCTACCTTTTTGCACGACAACTTTTCACCTAAGTTCCTCTCTTTTACATATGACCATCGTGCTACACCCGTCTAGGATACGGCACAATGGAGACACAGGCGCAGACGTGCAGCAGGGACCCGTTCCAAGGATTATTTTTAGATTAAGACCCTGCATAAACCTTTCTTACTGTCTCTTGTTGATACACATCCCTCGGATTCTCAGTACTACTGAGAAGGATGCTGATGTCTTGGCATGTGGCCACGTCAGAATAATGCACGTACCTGGACACCAGGGGCTTCTTACAAAGGGCACTGTTTAGGCCTGGTTTATACCATAATGACCGAATACCTTAGGGAGTGTTCGGCGTCGTGAGTTTGGCCTTATATGCATCAGCTCCGAATCATGTATTTGGTCAAATGTTGGGTTTGCCCGGCTCCTGTGTTTTGCTGCCTTATGTTTTGCTCTATCGGCTAAGGCAGCACCAGGAGAACTACTGCGATTGTGCCCCAGTTCATCTGAACGAGCACCTCAGTAGAGAAAGCCGAAAACTGACTGTCATGATATAGCGTGAGACTAGTCAACCACTCGATGACCTAATGGAATGTTAGAATTCCTCTGCCTTAACGAAGGGTCGTTTCCCGGCCAGGCATGTACGCACCCCAAATTCGGGAGAGTGCGGAGCCACCAGGGGCTATATAGTAGCCCCACCGTCAAACTCCTATGGCTAAGTGAAAGTGTTAAAGCATTATAGTCCGGTTGCCTCGTTCGCTGCGCTATCACCTCCTTAATAGGACCAAGACGTTGGATTAAGTGTGAACACGCGTCTTCTACGAACACCTTCGCATTATATGCGTGGGGGTTGAAGCCGACGACTGCAATCTTTCAGGTTATATACATATATACATAAACGGCCGCACAGGAGGCATCACATTACTTTCAGGAAAAAGTATAAATACAGCCTTAATAAATTTCATAAACATTGTTTTGGGAATACATGTGACTCAAACATAACATTCTCCGAGTACTGGACCTCTATCGAACGAGCGCCCTCTAGAACTTCTTCAAAATAGTGCTCGGCTGCCACTCGACCTATGGTCGAACCCTGCGTCGCGATAGTGGTGGCATCCATCTCCGCCCAGTATGTTTTGACACGGGCAAGGGCCATCTGTGAGCCTTCTATGCATGCCGACCTCTTCATCGCATTAATGCGCGGTATCGCACCAAGGAACTGCTGCACCAAGCTAAAATAGTTGTTCGGCTTTGGCCTTTCCGGCCACAGATAATCCACGACAGACCTCATGGCGAGTCCAGACAATCTATTGAGTTCGGCCCATTCGGCAAGCTAATCTGTCAATGGAAGCGGACGCTCTGGAAAGTTAAATTGCGACCAGAAGAGCTTGTCCACTTCACGATCTGTTTGATCTTGGAAATACTCGGCCGCATCGACAGCGCTCGCCGCTAAGTCCATATATGCGTCGGCCGAATTCCACAGCCGATCCAGAGGGGCATACCACGGATCGCCGAACTTCCTCCACAGCATAAAGGGCTTCCAAACCACAATGTCCCCGGCTTCACGCAGTTCCTCCTTCGCTCTCATTGCAGAGCGGGTGTCTTTGGTAGCCATTGTGGACTTTTCAAGGTCCGTCGCCTTCGCTCGGTTTTCTTCGTCAAGGAACTGGCAATGGTCGGTAGTGTCTTTTAACTTTACAGCCATCTTGGCCATTTTCTCTTTACTCTCGCAATGCACGGCCTTCTCGGCTCTCAACTCTCCGGCCGCCTTGAAAGCAGCCGCATTACTAATCCTTGCTTGTTCTTTGGCTCGGGCAAGTTCCGCCCGAAGGGTCTCCACGGTGGCAGCTCCATCTGCAGTCACAACATATTAAAGATACTGGCATCACGCTGCTCTTCCTATGTGACATTCACCAGAAAACATTACTTACCCTATGCCTCGTCAAGCCGCTTTTTAACAAGCTCGATGTCAGCATCTTCCGCATCCAGTTGCCGCTTTAGTTCAGCAAACTCATTAGTCCGGCTAGCCACCGGAGCTTCCACCACCTGCACATAAATGCGGTATGGTTATTACCTGGGACTACGATCCTCTATTTGCCGCCATTCTCAGCGAGAACCAGAGTCTCAGGGGCTACTATCTACACAGGGCACAACTAAAAATGTGCGATACTATCACAAATGTATATCATTTCACGTACCTCAAAACCCGCTAGTAGACTCATAAAGGCTTCATGCAACCCGATTTCGGAGGATGAAATCCTTTCCATCACCGTACCCATCAACATACTGTGTTCTACTGAGATGGTCGCTCGCTTTAGCAGATCCCTCAGTGCGTCCAACCGCTTACCAGACGGCGCCGGACTCCTTTGTTTAATCCCTTCAAGAGCCGGATGCTGGGGACATCGGGTGACTATAGGATTATCTTCTGGCCTCGCCGGATTCGGAGAGGCCCTCCATGACGACACTTCAAGGTCACCCGCTTCTTGAGCGGAGGAGTCCGGGGGAGGCATTTCGCTCTCCATCATCTCCGGAAGAAGGTCCCCTGAAGACGAGCTCTGTTGAGAAGGGCTAAGATCCGAACTGCAAGATAAACGCTTCGGTTATTTTCCCCGGAAGTAAGGTATAATATCTTTACTATTAAGCATTTTTTATCACTCACGGCTCGTTAGAGGGCTGATCCCATGCGGACTTTGTGCGGCAAGAGCACCATCCGAGGCAGGACCCTCTGGTGGAGACTTCTTCTCCCGTTTGGAAGCCTTGGTTTTCGGATCTTCAGAGGCAGTCCTCTTCCTTCCCCGAAGCGAGAGAAGGTCAGATTCTTCCCCTTGGTTATCCTCCTTCATGGAGGCGCTCATTCCCTCAGTTGGAATTGGTAGTGATGGGGGCCCGCTTTCGCCCTCATTATTCCCCTCTTTATCTTCCTTTGAGGGCTCCGGGCAAGGAGCTAGCTCGAGCATCTTTTCCAGTACCGGATTGTCCAAACCCTCAGGAAGGGGGGCCGAACACCGAATCATCTTCGCCTTTGTTAGCCAGTCCTGGTCAAAGAGCGATTTCTCAGACTGACGTCATGATAAATGAAAGACGGTGTGTTCGGCTAGAGGATTACTTACTTGGTCGGCGGTGCGGTTGCTGCTCAGGCCCACGTCCTCGGTAGTATCCGGACACTCTATTTGGGGTCCGAAGAATGAATTATACATCTCCTCGTGCGTCAGGCTGAGGAAATTCTGAATAGTGCACGGTCCTTCTGGGTTGAACTCCCACATGCGGAGGGGCCGGCGTTTGCAAGGCTGGACTCGACGAACTAGCATGACTTGCACCACCATAGCCAGACTGAAATCTCCTTCGAAGAGATCTTGAATGCGGCTCTGCAGTATAAGCACGTTCTTGGCTGGACCCCAGCTCAGCCCTCTTCTAATCCATGACATCAGTCGTGGTGGAGGGCCCGAGCAAAAAGTAGGGGCAGCCACCCACTTGGCACTTCTGGGAGCTGTGATGTAAAACCACTCCCGTTGCAATAATCCGGACACCTCTGGAAAGGAACCCTTTAGCCATGGAACTCCGGTGATCTTGCTTATTAATGCGCCTCCGCACGCTACATGCTGCCCCTCGACCATCTTCGGCTTGACGTCAAAGGTCTTGAGCCACAGGCCGAAGTGAGGGGTAATGCGGAGGAAGGCCTCACATACGACAATAAATGCCGAGATGTGGAGAAAGGAGTCTGGGGCTATATTGTGGAAATCTAGCCCATAATAGAACATCAAACCCCTAACGAAGGGATCCAGAGTGAGGCCTAGACCTTGGAGGAAGTGGGAGATGAACACAACGTTCTCGTTGGGTTCGGGAGTAGGGACGACCTGCCCTCGGGCAGGTAGCCGATGCAAAACCTCGGCAGTCAGGTATCTGGCCTCCCTCAACTTCTTGATATCCTCTTCCATAACGGAGGAGGGCATCTACTGTCCTTGAAGGCTAGGTCCGGACATGATTGAAGGTCCGAAGCACCTGACCTGGGCTTTGGGTGTTAGAACTCGAGGCGGGGGAAGGATTCGATTGAGCATGGGAGGGAAAAGAGTAAAAGCCTTGTATGTTTATAAAGAGGGTGAATATCGAGCGTCCTCCTAGTGGCCGTTTGGGACTTGCCTAAAATCTAGGAGTCATAGGCACGGTTGGGTTACCCATGACCGTATTGATGAGAATCCGGTAATTAGGGGAATATGATCTCTGCTTTGACAAGACGTGTCAAGAAACCGCCTCGTGTTATGTATGGAGCTGGTTGAAGAAAAACGGTTCGAATAATCACCAAGGCATGGCCTGATGTCATGTTGCCAAAGTGTGTCAGCAGATTAAGATTTGTGGAAATATTATTCTCTCTACGGTGGTATGTGGAATTTATTTTGCAGGGTTGGAAACTATCCTGGTATTCAAACTCTTCTGTGATGTGTTCGGAGGAGGAACCCGCCTTGCAATGCCGAAGACAACACTGCGCGCCGGACTCATCGTCATTGAAGCCTGGTTCAGGGGCTACCAAGGGAGTCCTAGATTAGTAGGTATCCGGACAGCTGGACTATAACCTTTTGCCGGACTGTTGGACTATGAAGATACAAGATTGAAGACTTCGTCCCGTGTCCGGATGGGACTCTCCTTGGCGTGGAAGGCAAGCTTGGCAATACAGATATATAGATCTCCTTCTTTGTAACCGACCTTGTGTAACCCTAACCCTAACCCTCTCTGGAAGGAAAGTTCTCCAGGAATGCGTCTGCCAGGTTCTCCCAACATCCAATGGAGATTGCTGGCAAGGTATTCAGCCAATGCTGAGCCGGTCCTTTGAGTTTCAACGGGAGATACTGGATAGCGCGTAGATCATCCCCGCGGGCCATGTGAATGTGGAGGAAGAAATCCTTGATCCATACCCCAGGGTCAGTAGTACCATCGTATGATTCAATATTCACGGGTTTAAACCCTTCTGGGAAGTCATGATCCTCTATGTCGGGCTATGTCACGACGCAGTTCGTACGAGTCATATCTGCCATGTTTGGCCCGACCGGATTTATTTTTGGTATATCCGAAATGACAGTCATTGTCATGTGTTGGGGCGCGCCCTCGTGATCCGAAGATTGATCTTTTGTGTCCTGCTTTGTTTTCCAATACGTCCGGCAGGTCCTGCATGTTACCTCGGGCCTTGCTGTTTTTGTTTGACTGGCGACGGGGTGCGGGCTGGACTTCAGGCTTATATGCCACTTTGTCGCGGCCACGAGATGGCCAGTCTGCCGCATCATTTGCTGGAAGTGCAGGATTTAATGCTTCCTCTTCAAGTTGGAGTAGCAACCTGCGCTTTGGGAAACCTTTGATTGGGCGCTCGAGTTCGTGTTCCTCGACTGCCAAGACCTCAATCCATCTATCCGCTAGCAGATCTTGCTCAACTTGAAGCTGTTGTTGCTTTTTCATCAGGCTTTTTGCTGTGGCAATAAGCTGGCGCTTCAAGCGCTCCTGTTCGATGGGATCCTCAGGCACGGTAAATTCTTCGTCGACGAGGCTCACCTCCTCTTCGGAGAGAGGCATGTAATTGTCATCCTCTGATTCTCCGTCTACTTCCTGTTCGTTGGGGCTGGCTTGCCCATCCTCCTGCTCAAAGCCTGCCTGGAGGGGATTGTCTACGTCTTTGGCACTATTTGCGGCGTTATTGTCTCCTGTGCCGGTATCGCTGTTTTTGCTATTGCGGGGTTTAGAGTGGCGCCGATGACGCTGGTTCTTGGATTGCTTCTTGGGGGGGGGGTTATCCTCCGTTGTGTTATTGCCATCACTTTCTTTAGGGGTGTCCACCATGTATATATCATACGATGAGGTGGCAGTCCAGCGCCCTGTGGGCGGTGGTTCCTGTTCGTCTCCCGCATCATCGTCCAAACCGTCGATGTCTTCGGAGTCAAAGTCGAGCATGTCGGTTAGGTCGTCGACAGTGGCTATTAAGTGGGTGGTGGGTGGGGAACGAATTTCTTCATCGTCCGCTTCCCACTCGAGCCGGACATAGTTCAACCAAGGGTCTCCTGACAAGGAGAGAGAACGTAATGAGTTTAGCACGTCACATAGGGGTGAGTGCTGAAAGATATCTGCGGAGGTGAACTCCATGATCGGTGCCCAATCAGATTGGAGGGGAACTGACGCGAGTGGTTTGGAGTCTGTGGCCGGGGACGAATCCGAGGGTCCGGCAACACAGCTCTCATAGGAGGTGAAGTCAGTATTCATCTCTATCGCCGCTGAGTGTGCGGCCTCCGTGGCGGGGTCCATCCACCCGTCCTAGGACGGCGCGATCTGTCCCGGATTGAGGGCCGGAGTAGTTACAGGTGTGATCTCCCGAACAGTGTCCGATGGCAGAGCTAAATCAAGCTCATCGTGACTATGCGGCGTACCTGACCTGGGTTCGAATCCGTCAAAGATAAAGTCTCCGTGGATGTCGGCGGTATAGTTCAAGCTTACAAACCTGACCTGATGGCCAGGGGCGTAGCTCTCGATCTGCTCCAAATGGCCAAGCGAGTTGGCCCGTAGTACAAATCCGCCGAATACGAAGATCTGTCTGGGGAGGAAAACCTCACCCCAGATTGCATCGTTGCCGATGATCAAAGGAGCCATCAAGCCTTTGTTGTGACGTTACAGTGGAACTCTCAATGAAAGCACCAATGTCGCTGTCAAAACCGGTGGATCTCGGGTAGGCCCAAACTGTGCGTCTAAGGCGGATGATAACAGGAGGCGGGGGACACAATGTTTACCCAGGTTCGGGCCCTCTCGATGGAGGTAATACCCTACTTCCTGGTTGATTGATCTTGATGATATGAGTATTACAAGAGTTGATCTACCATGAGATTCATCAAAATAAGCAAACAACACATGAAAAATAGAATCTATCAAAAACAGAACAGTCTGTAGTAATCTGTAGCTAGCGCAAGATCTAGAACCCCAAAAATTATAAAAATAAATTGCTGGACATTAGGAATTTATCTATTAATCATCTACAAAAAGAATTAACTAAATAGAACTTTCCAAATAAAAATGGCAGCTGTTCTCGTGAGCGCTTAAGTTTCTATTTTTTACAGCAAGATATCAAGACTTTCCCCAAGTCTTCCCAACTGTTATACTTGGCACAAACTCTAATTAAACACAAAAAAGACAACCAAACAGAGGCTAGGTAAACTATTTATTACTAAACAAGAGAAAAAAGCAAGGAATAAAAATAAAATTGGGCTGCCTGCCAACAAGCGCTATCGTTTAACGCCCCTAGCTAGGCATAAAAAGCAAGGATAGATCTAGGTATTGCCATCTTTGATTTTCAACTTTTTAGCGGAATCAAGCTCGAATCCGGGAGGTTTTTTACGTTTCCCTTCATATTCTGAAATTTTTAGATCTAAAGAATCCAACCGCTTATTGCAAAGAGTAATCAACATATTCATGCGGTGAATATTTCCGCTAACTTTCTTAAGAGGTCCAAGAGACTTCTGTAAAATCTTAGTAACTTCACAAACTTTAAAAAAAACTTGTGTCTCTTCCTGGGTAGGATGAGGCCCCTTTTGTTGAGGTAGTGTTCCCACTAGACCTTCTATAATTTCAAGTGCAATATGTGGATCAATTTCAATAAAATTGCCTTTGGCAACGCAATCCAAGAGTTGTCTATGAGACATATTTAATCCAACATAGAAATTGCGAAGCGAAATTCTCAGGTTCACTTCAGAGGTACAATTACGATAAGACTCCATTATCCTCAACCAGGCATCTTTTAAGTTTTCTCCTTGTCTTTATTTGAAGTGAAAGACTTCAAACTCAGGGGACAACAGAGTGGATAAGGGTCTAGCCATGGCGACAAGCAAACGAAAAAGAGGCGAATAGAGAAAGAGAGGGAGGATAGAGAGAGAGAGAGGGCAAATAAAAGGGCAAGGGTGAAGTGGTGGAGAGGAAAACGAGAGGCAAATTGCAAATAATGTAATGCGGGAGATAAGGGTTGTGATGGGTACTTGGTATGTTGACTTTTGCATAGCCTCCCCGACAACGGCGCCAGAAATCTTCTTTCTACCTCTTGAGCACTACGTTGGATTTCCTTGAAGAGGAAAGGATGATGCAGCAAAGTAGCATAAGTATTTCCCTCAGTTTTTGAGAACCAAGGCATCAATCCAGTAGGAGGCTATGCACGAGTCCCTCGTACCTGCACAAAGAAAATAACTCCTCGCAACCAACGCGATCAGGGGTTGTCAATCCCTTCACAGTCACTTACGAGAGTGAGATCTGATAGATATGATAGGATAATATTTTTGGTGTTTTGTGATAAAGATGCAAAGTAACATAAAAGCAAAGTAAAAAGCAATGGAAATAACTTAGTATTGGAAGATTAATATGATGAAGATAGACGCGGGGGCCATAGGTTTCACTAGTGGCTTCTCTCAAGAGCATAAGTATTTTGCGGTGGGTGAACAAATTACTGTTGAGCAATTGACAGAATTGAGCATAGTTATGAGAATATCTAGGTATGATCATGTATATAGGCATCACGTCCGAGACAAGTAGACCGACTCCTGCCTGCATCTACTACTATTACTCCACTCATCGACCGCTATCCAGCATGCATCTAGAGTATTAATTTCATGAAAACAGAGTAACATGATTTAGAGGGATAAATTCATGCAATATGATAAAAACCCCATCTTGTTATCCTCGATGGCAACAATACAATTCGTGCCTTGCTGCCCCTACTGTCACTGGGAAGGACACCGCAAGATTGAACCCAAAGCTAAGCACTCCTCCCATTGCAAGAAAGATCAATCTAGTATGCCAAACCAAACTGATAATTCGAAGAGACTTGCAAAGATAACCAATCATACATAAAAGAATTCAGAGAAGATTCAAATATTGTTCATAGATAATCTTGGTCATAAACCCACAATTCATCGGTCTCAACAAACACACCGCAAAAACAAGATTACATCGAATAGATATCCACAAGAGAGGGGGAGAACATTGTATTGAGATCCAAAAAGAGAGAAGAAGCCATCTAGCTAATAACCATTGCCCCGAAGGTCTGAGGTAAAATACTCACACTTCATCAGAGGGGCTATGATGTTGATGTAGAAGCCCTCCGTGATGGATGCCCCCTCCGGCGGAGCACCGAAATAGGCCCGAAGATGGGATCTCGTGGATACAGAAAGTTACATTAGTGGAATTAGGGTTTTGGCTCCGTATCTGATCGTTTGGGGGTACGTAGGTATATATAGGAGGAAGGAGTACGTCGGTGGAGCAATAGGGGGCCCACGAGGGTGGAGGGCGCGCCTGGGGGCGGTGGTAGGCGCGCCCCCTACCTCGTGGCCTCCTCCGTTATTCTTGATGTAGGGTCCAAGTCGCCTAGATCATGTTCGGTGAGAAAATCACGTTGCCGAAGGTTTCATTCCGTTTGGACTCCGTTTGATATTCCTTTTCTTCGAAACCCTAAAATAGGGAAAAAATAGCAATTCTGGGCAGGGGCCTCCGGTTAATAGGTTAGTCCTAAAAATAATATAAAAGTGGATAATAAAGCCCAATAATGTCCAAAACAGTAGATAATATAGCATGGAGCAATAAAAAATTATAGATACGTTGGAGACGTATCATTGGACCTTTTAAAAGATCCAAGGATAAAAAGACCCACATCTTGGTGGCGGTTGACAAATTTACGAAGTGGCTTGACGCAGAGCCGGTGAGTAACTGTGACGCAGCGACGGCGGTTCAATTCATCAAAAAGGTGATTTTCTGTTTTGGCTACCCTCACAACATTATAACTGATAATGGCACTAATCTGTCTAAAGGTGTTATGAAAAAATTCTGTCAACGAGAACATATTCGTCTTGATGTGTCATCAGTCGCTCACCCCCAGTCCAATAGTCAAGCTGAAAGAGCCAATAAAGAAATTTTGAGAGTCATGAAGCCCCGACTTATGGTCCCTTTGCAGAGGACACCGGGTTGTTGGGTGGAGGAGTTGCCTTCAATGCTATGGAGTATCAATACTACCCCCAACAGATCTACGGGTTACACGCCTTTCTTCATGGTTTACGGAGCAGAGGCGGTTCTCATTAGTGACATCCGTCATGACTCACCCCGTGTGGCAGATTATGTTGAAGTTGATAATGAAAAAGCACGTCAGGATCCTCTTGACCTGTTGGATGAAGAGTGTGACCTTGTGGCGGCTCGTTCGGCGATTTACTACCAAGATCTACGTCGTTATCATAGCCGCCGGGTTAAAACCAAGACTTTTCAAGAAGGAGATTTGGTGCTCCGGCTCATCCAGGATCAAACTGACATACACAAGTTATCCCCACCTTGGGAAGGGCCCTTTGCGGTCAGCAAAAATTTGAACAATGTGTCATACTACCTTATCGATGTTCGAGACCACAAGGACTCATGCACGTCGGAGGAGGAGACCCGCTAGCCGTGGAATATTGCTCATCTTCGGCCATATTACACCTAAGCCATCGGCTCTTGTGATGTACATATTTCTACCAATGTATATATTTATGACTAGTATAATAAAGCCAGCATACCTGATATTTCAGGGCCTTTGTCGTTTCATTTATGAGAATCTGAGTCTTTATTGTCTCTTCATAAGATCACTTGGGAGCTTCTTCCTCATTGAGCATAGCATGACTACCCTCTTGATCCGACCTATATGCCTTGATTGCAAAATGCTTGGGGGCTTCCTGCTCATTGAGCATAGCTATGACTACCCTACTGCTCCAGCTTATACGCCTGGAATGAAATATTACTTGGGGGCTCCTTATTAATGAATAGAGCTTTGTTGTCCCTTATAATAGGCTTGGACGCCAGGTGTATTCACCAAAAATACAGGTTATCCTGCCTTTGTTTGCCTGCCACTCTGACCATGTAATCCTGGAATGACTTGCTGTACTCTTGACAATCAATCTTGTATAGACACTAAATTTGTTAAAGTTAAAACTACGATTATTCGTGTGAGGTCTGGCTTACTGGTTTGAATTAAGGTTTAACTTAGCGGCTGTGTGGCCCTTGAATAGTACTTGACATTGATGCTTGGCAGCCCATGGATGCCTTGGTTTTTCTGATTTACATTTCCTTTGAATATTTTTTCATGTTTTGTGCCATGTTGATATATGGTTGAAAAATGATTAGGGCCATGTTGCCTTATGACTCATACATGAATCTATCCGGAGTTTTATTAACCCTGCCTGGCATTGAAATTTAAGTCGCCAGTGTGTGATTATTATGTGCTTGGAGTTCTGTGCTCTAAGCTTTGGGATGTTACCCTTGCTGCACATCGCGTTGTAAGCCGATAGCGTGAATAAATTTTATAGGGCACTGTGCTCTAAGTCTTTGGGTTGTTACCCTTACTGCATGATGTGTGGTAAGCCGATGGTATGAACAAATATCATTGGTATGATATTTATTTTGTTTTCATTAGACGATGTTTTATAAACTCGCTCTGGTTATGGACTATTCAGTCACCAGTGGATTTTATGGGGCATTATGACCCGCCCTGGGGTAAAGCACCAGGGTACCTATTATCTTCTTATGTGCAGGAAAAATGATAAGCATGGTCTGCATAATTGATGACATTATAAGCATAAGTGGCATATCTTCAAATAATGGATCAACAGTGTTATGCAAATAAACACGCACGATGGCATGGCTGTTCATGGTTTTTTTCATCTAGCTTATTACAAGGTATCATGTGGCCGCAAAAGAATAAGTGTTTTTGAGACACACAACATCCAAATGCTATGGCCGGTAAACTAGCTCGTGAATAAAGGCTTCTAGTCTTGGCGGGTTGAAGCCTCCGGGTCATTCTGTGCTGCTTCTTCTTCTTCCTCCTCCATCGTCTGGAAGTCAGCGGTGGCCCAATTGATTCCAGTCAAAGCCTTGAACACTACCTCATCATCAATAAGTGTTTATGGGTTGATATCAGGGGCATAGGTGTGCTTACGAATTGGCGGAGTAAGTGCCTGGGCCTCATGAACCGGTACCTTCACCTTCTTATTTTTAGCATCATAAGCCGCCTGGCATTGGGATAGATCTGTTTCTTTCGCCAGCTTACTCGCTAATGGATGCATTGCTCTTGCTATTTGGGCAAAGTTAGTAGCACTAAAGGCAAACCCGTCTTATTTGACGCTTGGGGAGCCACTGGCTAATTATTCTGTATCAAGATCTGCTTGACAGGCCTTTGCCCAGCTCAGGGCAGTCATGGCGTTGGCTCTTGCTGGTGATAGCTTCAGATCATCAATCCTCTAGAGCACCACTGATAGTTTCTCCAATACTTCTTTGATAAGTGAAGGAGGTTACTTTTTATGAGAAACGGCAGATATGACCCTTTGAATGCCAGTATATAACTATTCTACCAAAGTGTACGTGGCTTTGAGATTTTTGCACATATCTTGACCAAAGTTGGAGCTTCTGGGGCCTGTATCAGCAAATAAGATTGGTAAACCGGCAAAGGATTTTTATATGTTATGGACGAAGGATCAACAAATAGTGTTATTGACTGAACACAACAGTTGTCATGTTACTGATCTGGCTTTTTAAGTCGGACAACTCTTTAGTCACCGGTTTAAGGGAAGCTTCAGCTTCTTCTACTCTTTTGACTAGAGCTACCTTTTTGGTGTCCAAGCTGCTCCTGTCAGCCTTGACGTCCTTCTTCATATTTTCCATATCTTACAAAGCAGTTTTCAAAGCTGTCTGATGCGTTTGATGTTGTAGCTTGCAAAGTGGAGATGTTTTGACGAAGATCAGCGACTTGGGTTTCTTTTATATTAAGCTCAGCCTGTACAGTACAAAGATCGGGAGTATTAGATCATCTTATCAGAAGTCCCAAGGACAATACAAGTATTTTACTTGGCACTTGGGGGCTAATGCATATTGCTCTTTTTTTATGACAATTCATTACTAACCTAGCTATGCTGCTATGACTATAGCCGACTCATGAGGGCTACGTAGCTGGATTTTATTCACTGTAATGGTGATAAGTCCCGGCTTATTCATGATGATTGAACCTGACCTTGGGGGCTACATGTGCAAACTTGATTGTTACAACTTGATTTTCCGGTTTAACTTGTCAGTTTAAGCTAGCACTAGCGAGATATATATGCAAAATTAAAAGGTATGTTTTGAAGACCTGGCTTTAACTATACAACTTACGCCAACCATTGGGGGCTACTTGTTGATTCTGCGGTTCTAACAGGCTATGACATGGATATAAAGTTCAACAAGAATGTTTAAAAGTTTACATCTTATTCAAGTTTATCATATCCAGTAGACATGGCGGTTGACATATATATATATGGAGAAGATGATAATGTTTACCTCAACATGCTCCTTCATCAGATTGACCAAGCCGGCTTCAAAGTCACGACTGGTGTGAAGGCGGTTTAAATAGCCGGAGTGAATCTCTCCGGCGCTGAACTGGGCATAGCTTTCTAAGTCCACCTTCCACTTGCCTTTATCAACAACAACAAGTTCTACTTTAATGCTCTGCTTGGATAAGGTAGTGGGGTTACCTGATGCTGTATAATCAAGCCCAGTAATGATGACATCATTAGCCTTTTCTTCAGCAGGCTTGATGGGACTTGGCGGTTTAGTGATGGCCGACTCAATGTCCATATTGTCTATTGTGACGTCTTGCTATTCTGGTGGCGGGTCATCAATGGTAGCCTCAGAAATTTGATGGCAATTGCTTCTCTAGCTCAGAAGGGTTGGAATCTTTAGCCGGCTTGTTCATTTTTGCCTTCTTATTGGGCTTGGCCACGCCACTGAAAATAAAAATATAAAGATATCAGCATATCAACCAACATGAAATTTCAAGTGATTAAATATTTCTTACCCAGGAGAAACTTTGAAACCAGAATCTGAGTTCTAGTTGACTCGCTGTAAGAGGAGTGAGATGTTCCCTCATAATTTGAGTCGGATGAGTTAAGTGGCTGACGCATAAGACCAGCTTTTGGATAAAGTAATGATGAAGTTTGTGGCACCTCATTTCGGCCCTTTTGAGGGGCCGGTGTGTTGGGTAAGCCGGAGGAGAGTGTCCCTCCGCTATTCCAGGTCTATCGACGAGCCTCGTGCTGTTGTTGCTTCAAAAGAAAGTTTGGATCTAGGTAAGCTAAAGGGTGAGAAAACCTTACTTTCTGGCTCACTTTTCAAGTTGTTTGTCTTGGTAAACTCTCTGAGTCAGAGGAAATAAGGGTTACCTCGGCTGGCTTCCGCGTCATCGTGATAGTAATCATTGTCAATAAGATGTATAAAAAATGAGCCAATGGAGTCAAGTTCTACCTCCGACTCATCATCATCATTGTCGTCCAAGCTAAGTAACTCGGAGGGGTTGGTTTTCTTCTTGGCAAGTTTTTTGATAGCTTTGCTCTTTCTCCGGGTCTTCTTGGTCGGCTAGTCCTGCAGCTTCTTATTCCAAAAAGGAGAATGGGCCTGTGAAAGTCAAACGATTATAAGAAGACAGTTTAAGTGGAAATGTGATTCGACTGAAAAATGTTTAACAAACTTACAGCTGGTGGTTGGTTGAGTGTGTAGAAAGGATTCAGTCCGGCTTTGCTGCAATCTACCAAGCTCTCGTTCAGTAGAGTCTTGGTCATATTATTGATATCTTCATCAGTCAATTGGATCTGGCAGTGGCGCTGTGGATCTTTGAAGTCGCCGGTGCACTCGCACATTAAGCCTGGACGGCGGCTTAAGGGCAGAACTCTCCAGGCGACCCAACACCAAACTAGGTCAATTTCGGTCAAGCCGTTGGCTAACAAGGCTCGGGTCTTTGAAAAAACAAGCATATATTTTTCCATTCTGCTGTACTGATGCGGTCAGGAAGAGGGTGCCTGTTGCTAAGCCGACTGACATGGTAACCCGACAGAGGATTTTCACCTTCCAGAGATGTGTCTTGGCAGTAAAACCAAGGTTGTTTCTAGTCTTTAGGATGACTAGGTGGCTTCGAAGCTGGGAAGGTGGCTTCTTTACGTCTCTGAATTGAAATACCACCCAATTCTAAACTGGGCCCGCTAGTAAATTTAGTCTGGCGATTCGGATAGTAGAACTCTCTGAACAGTTCTATGGTGGGCTCTTGCTGAAGGTAAACTTCACAGAAGACTTGGAAATTGCAGATGTTTGAAACAAACTTGGGTCCTATATCTTGCGGATGAAGTTGAAAAAAGTTCAGACGTCATGGGAAAACTTTGAGCCTGGTGGGCTGAACCCCTAGAGCAAATGGTCAGTGAAAACTATAACCTCGCCCTCCTTGGGTTTATGGTATAAGCCACCATGGAAGTTATGGTACTTCAGATCTATCAGTGAAATTTTTGCTAAGTGATGGAAAAACAGATTTTGCAGATTGATTCTGTATTTTTGGATCTACCGCAGTTTGAGAAAGAAAAGAAAAGTCTAAAACTAAGGTTGAGACAATGGAGGAAATATTGTTCTTGAGGGATTTCTGCATAAAAAAGATATTTTTCTATTATTGGAAAGGAGCGTTAAACTACTTCCGCGCTGCTTCCGTGATGTTTTTGTATTAAACTGAGCATGCTAAAAAGGAACGGTGAAGAACACCGATGAACTAAAGAACCCTAGTGTAGATCTGAGGCATGGGAAGATGAGCACTTGCGGATGCTGATGGACAACGGTGGCGTGCCGGCGTTCTCTGGTGCAGTCAAGTTGATGCAGCGGCCGGAGTTGAGGAAGTTGACAAGGTCGATAGCGGCGGAGCTCGGGCGCGTGCATGGCCTTCCGGAGAATAAGACGAAGAAGACGAGGCAAATGGGGGAAATGAAAAGGACCCATGTCCCTATTTATAAGTAGATGGATAACAGGCATGTGCATGAATCGAGGAGGCCAAAAAGTAATTATGTGGCTCGAATTTGGGAAAGTCCATTCAGGATAAAGATCTGTTAAGATGTTCTGAGCTTCAGGCGAAATTAATGCAAGATGATGTCATGGCGGGTTAGCATGATTATGTGATCTTATGTCATGGCGGGTTATACCAGATTCATAAAAGTTGAAGATGCAAGATTTTGCTAAGACAAGTATTGACGATTGATGTGAATAAGTTCAAATCAACCCATAGCCTAATGTTGGGGATGTAACTATTGGGTATGACCCGCCCAGGAGGGACCGGGTCATGCCACGGGTGGCTTAAGAAGAGAAGGCCCAGGAGGACGATGAGGATGGTAGTCCATAGAGCAAGCATATTGAAAGCCCAAGACCCGAAGGTGATTTGAGGCCGATGGGTATGAACCGCCATATTGTATGACTTGTATTGTAAGGCAAGCTTAGTTGGTCACCGAGCAGGACGTGTTGTGTATGAGCCGACCGGGACTATGTAAGCCGCTGGGCATCCACCTGTGTATATAAAGGGGTGACCCGGCGACGGGTTAGGACAAGGAACAAGAGATCGAGAACTAGGTCAAGCGTATTCGCTCCCTGGTAACCGAAACCCAAGCAATACAACCCCAAACTGGAGTAAGCCTTTACCTCGTCGGGAGGGGCTGAACCAGTATAAACTCTTTGTGTCCTTTGTCTCGATTAACCCCTTCAAGCTAACCGAGTTGCGATGGCTCCACGACTAAGTCCTTTCGCTAGGGCATCTGTCGTGTTAAGTCCATGACACCTCGAGTGCTTGCCTACGATGAAGTAGCACAAGATCAGCACCGGCGTGAAGATGATGTGCTACTCGAGGAGAATCATCTTCGGGCTCCTATGTGTGCTGCACACTGATACGTCTCCAATGTATCTATAATTTTTGATTGTTCCATGCTGTTTTATTATCAATCTTGGATGTTTTATAATCATTTTATATCATTTTTTGGTTCTAACCTATTGACATAGAGCCAAGTGCTAGTTGCTATTTTTTGCATGTTTTTTACATCGCAGATAATCAATACAAAACGGAGTCCAAAACTTTTTGTGGATTTTTTTGGACCAGAAGACAACCAATTGGCCGAAGAAGCACCTGGGGGCTGCTCCGAGGGGAGCACAACCCACCAGGGTGCGCCTGGTGGCCCAGGCGCGCCCTGGTGGGTTATGCCCACCTTGGGTACCCCCCCGGACCGCCACTTTACTCTATAAATACCCCAATATTCCAGACACCCTAGGGGAGTCGACGAAAATCAATTCCAGCCACCGCAGAGTCCAGAACAACCAGATCCAATCTAGACACCATCACAGAGGGGTTCACCACTTCCATTGGTGCCTCTCCGATGATGCATGAGTAGTTCTTTGTAGACCTTCGGGTCCATAGTTCGTAGCTAGATGGCTTCCTCTCTCTCATTTGATTCTCAATACAATAGTCTCTTGGAGATCCATATGGTGTAACTCTTTTGCGGTGTGTTTGTTGGGATCCAATGAACTTTCAGTTTATGATTAGATCTATCTCTTTTTATCCATGAAAGTTATTTGAGTTTCTTTGATCACTTATATGAATGATTGCTTATAGCCTCGTATTTCTTCTCCGATATTTGGGTTTTGTTTGGCCAACTTGATCTTTTTATCTTGCAATGGGAAGAGGTGCTTTGTGGTGGGTTCGATCTTACGGTGCTTGATCCCAGTGACAGAAGGGGAACCAAGACGTATGTATCCTTGCTACTGAGGATAAAATGATGGGGTCTATTTCTACATAAATAGATCGTGTCTACACCATGTCATCGTTCTTATTGCATTACTCCGTTTCTCCATGAACTTAATACACTAGATGCATGCTGGATAGCGGTCGATGTGTGGAGTAATAGTAGTAGATGCAGGCAGGAGTCGGTCTACTAATCTTGGACGTGATGCCTATATAATGATCATTGCCTGGATATCTTCATGATTATTTGAAGTTCTATCAATTGCCCAATAGTAATTTGTTTACCCACCGTTTGCTATCATTGCATGTATATAATGATCATTTCCCTTTACGATCTATTGTATTTGCCTTTTTATTTTCAGATCTATTAAACCAAAAAATACAAAAATACCTTGCTGCAATTTATTCTTATTTATTTTATTTTGCGTTCGATCTATCAATCTACTACAATTTATTCACATCCATTTGCCAATTTCTTGCGTCGTTACCCGAAAGGGATTGACAGCCCTTTAATACACCGGGTTGCTAGTATTTGTTATTTGTGTGCAGGTGCTGTTTACGTGTTGTTGCTTGGTTCTCCTACTGCTTCGATGGCCATGGTTTCATCACTAAGGGAAATACCTACCGTCGCTGTGCTGCATCATCCCTTCCTCTTTGGGGAAATACCGACGTAGATTCAAGCCACATCAACAGGAATTTCTGGCGTCGTTGCCGGGGAGGATCTTCAACATATACCAGGTTCCTAATCACAAATCTCATCTCCTCGCAATTTTCATTATTTTCCATTTGAATCTCCCCACTTCACGAAAATAAATTGCCGTTTTATTCTCCCTCTTTTTCGTTTGCCGTTTTTTGGTCAGATCTATCTTTTGCTGGCAATCATGAGTGATTTCGGTACGACACAAACAGATGATGGCCTAACTCCTAAGATTGGACGTACATGCAATCTGGATGCTAAAACTTTTATCTTGGGGCAAGACAATGTTATGGGAAAGGAACGTATCCAAGAATTTTTCAATTGTGAGGGAAATCTAAGTCTTGATGATGCTCCTATACTTAGAACTACTAGATCTTATGCGGATGCTATTTCAGCACTAGTTCTAAAACATGAAAGTAAATTTATTCGTACCCCTCCTGCTTTGCAAAGATCGTTTTTTGAGCTTCCCATTATAAAGAATCCTAAAGCTAAAAAGTTGGCCACTCTCATTCTTATGAATGAATTTGATTACATAATACGGGAAGCTAGGGAAATTTTTGATTTTTACGGTATAAATCATGAAAATCCCGTGATAGATGAAATTCTTTGCAATAGCGATTATGCGTTAAGACACTTGCTTGGGGATAATAAAATCTTTGCTGAGAATCTTAAAAAGGAAGTCCCCATTCTAGATATAATCCAACAAGTTTTCAATAATGTTAATCAACATTACTCTTGGATTATTGCCGGAAATTAACGCGGTTATGATAATGGGCAACTTAATAGTGCTATGGTTTGTATGGATAATATGTTTTATGTTGTTTTTACAAAACCTCATGATGGATATACCTCTAAGGGAATTAAGAATAAGGATTACATAACTTAGATCCTTACTTTATGCCTAGCTAGGGGTGTGAAATAGTAGCGGTTGTTGGGAGGCAACCCAATGAATAAAATTTATTTTTTCTTTTTCCTTTCTGTTCTTGAGTGTTCGCACAATTATGCTACTATTATGATCGTGTTTTTTGTTTTAATTAGTGTTTGTGCCAAGTAAAGCCTTTAGGATCTTCTTGGGTTATAGTTGTTTGATCTTGCAGAAAAACAGAAACTTTTACGCTCACGAAAACAATTGTCATTTCTAACTAGAGAGCGATAAAATACCAATTTTTTGCAGAAAATTAATATACAAATTTCCCACTTCATCCTAATGTTTCATAGTTTTTGGAGTTACAGAAGTATTCGAAATATCTAGATTGCTACAGGCTATTCTGTTTTTGATAGATTCTGTTTTCTTTGTGTTGTGTGATTGTTTCAAATGAGTTTTTGCCATAGAAATGTTGGAATACAGTAGATATAATGCAAGAACAAGATATGAATTGGGTTGATACAACACTTATAGTATTTATTTGCTTTCTTATACTAACAGATCTCACGAAGGTTTGTTGAGTTTTGTGTGATTGAAGTTTTGAAGTTTAGGGTTATCTTACGATGGATGAAGGAATAAGGAGTAAGAAGAGCATAAGCTTGGGGATGCCTCAGCATCCCAAGCTATTATCCAAATATAGAAAGCAACTCAGCTTGGGGATGCCCCCAAGTGGCATCCCCTCTTTCTTCTAACGACCATCAGTATTTTACTCGAAGCTATATTTTATTCGTCACATAGTATGTGTTTTGCTTGGAGCGTCTTGTATGATATTAGTCTTTGCTTGTTCTATTTTGTGTTTTAAGTCTTGATTCCTTGCTGTACACACCTATTTGAGAGAGCCAAAATTATGCCATTAATTATTATAATTGCTCTCTATGCTTCACTTAAATTTTTATGAGCTATGGATTTGATCTAGTGCTTCACTTACATCTTTTTGAGCACGGTGTGCTTTAGTATTTTTGAAGAAATGCTCTCTTGCTTCACTTTTATTTATTTGAGAGTTAGTAAATTTTCAAGAAATTATCTATTGCTTCACATAAATTATTTTGAGAGAAAGAAACACAGTGCTCATGATCTTCACTTATATTTGTTTGAGCTTATCAAAAGCAACACCTGAAAATTAGTCCCGAAGTGATAGATATCCAAGAAGGATATAATAAAAACTTTCATGAAGATCATTGGGAAAAATAAACTTGCTTCTTAGTAATAGTTTTGAGATATAATGATGTGATATGTGAGTCATCTTGGCGAGTAATTATTCTTTAGTAAGAACACTGGTGTTAAGATTTGTGATTCCCTATGCAAGCATGAAAGTCAATAGTCATGCAATGAAATTATATCCTACTTGTGGTGCATTATTCGATGTTCATTATGCTTAATGCTCTATTATGAGATTATTCGTTTTTTGGTTGGTCGCTTCTGAATCTTTTGCTAGCCTTCATTTTGCAAGAAGGATGATCAGTACTTGTGCATCCAAAATCCTTTAAACCAGTTTTGCCACATGAGTCCACTATACCTACCAAATAGGGAAGATAGATTTTGCAAGAGGCATAGGTATTTATGAACTAAATTTTTGCAAGAAAGACTTGATGTTTGTGCTGAAAATTTAAATTTTCTTAGCCATCCTTATGAACTTTGCAATGAACATGGTCATGTAAATATCCAATGCAAATTGTTTCATGATCGAATTGTGTCCAAAAATCTTGATGGCTTGATTTCCCTTGCGCATCATAATGAACTTAGTTTGGTTGTGGGTTATGAAGAAATGAAACGTATAACTAAGGATATTCCAAAATTTTCCCTTGAGAAAGTTCTTGATTTTGATCTAGAGGAAATTTATATGTATAGTGTGGTGAATTGCATTGAAAATCTTTATATTGCCAATTACATAAAGACAAGAAAAAAAAGAAGATGAAGAGAATACTAATGAAAGGGAAGATACTTAGCAATATCCTCCTATTATTTCTTATAATGAATCAGGTAACAAGGAAGCGCTTTCTATCCAACAAATTTCATTAAAGGAGCTCCAAAAAGAGGGTTAAACCCACACATGATGCAAAGAAGCAAAAGAAAAGACGTAGAAGCAAAGGTAAAAAGGTATACCTCCCAAATGATGTTGCTCCTATGACTCATTGTGGTAATGATACTTGCTATACTATTGGTGCTATCCATACTAATAATGATGAGAGTGATTATGCTTATGATATGAAAAGGCCCAAGCCTGGGGATGCTATGTTTGATGAGAATGACATGTTTGAGAATTTATTTGCTGCAATTAATGTCTCTCCCTAGCTTGGGGACACTATGTTTCATGAACATGATATATTTAACCTCCCAAGTTTTGATATGCAAATTTATTATGATGATAGCATGCCTCATATTTATGATGATTATATTGATGAAAGTGGGTTTGGAAGAGTGTCCACTTTAGGAAGTGATGTTCCCACTATTATGTGATAATTTTGAAAGTGGATTTGGAGAGGTCATTACTTTATTTATTAATGATTCCACTATCTTGGAAGAGGTTTCAATTGATTATGATGAGAACAAAGTTTCTACTTATGATGATTATTGTGATGACACTTATGCTATAAAAAGTAGTGCTGATTATATTTATAAAAGTTGTCATGATTATGATTACCCTCTTTCTAAACATTACTCTTTTAATGTGGAAACAATTTCTAGTATTCGAGTTTCTTATGATACTCCCAGTATTCTAAATGAGAAGAATTTTGCTTATGAGGAGAATAGTAAATTTTCTATGTTTGTAGATCCTGAAAAGGATGCTTTATGTGATGGTTATATTGTTGAATTCATTCATGATGCTACTTAAAATTATTATGAGGGAGAAATATATGCTTGTAGGGAATGCAATAATATCAAGTTTCCTCTCGATGTGCATAAAGTTTTGAAGTTATGCTTGTTTTGCCTTCCTATGCTAGTTTATTATTGCTCCCATAAATTTTTTGTTCACAAAATCCCTATGCGTAGGAAGTGGGTTAGACTTGAATGTGCTAGTCATATTCTTCATGATGCTCTCTTTATGTTTCAATTCTTACCCTTTATGTGAGCATCATTGAAATCATCATGCCTAGCTAGGGGAGTTAAACGACAGCACTTGTTGGGAGGTAACCCAATTTTATTTTTGTTCTTTGTTTTCTGCTCCAGTTTAGTAATAAATAATTCATCTAGCCTCTGTTTAGATGTGGTTTTATGTTTTAATTAGTTTTTTTGCCAAGTAGAACCTATGGGAAGACTTGGGTGATGTCGTTGCGATCTTGCTATAAAAATTGAAAATTTAGCGCTCACAAGATTAGCTGCCATTTTTTACTGGAGAGCGCGATTAGGTTGAGTCTTTTTGCAGATGCTTAATAGACAAATTCCTCAGGTCCAAAATTTTATTTGAGAATTTTTTGAGTTTGAGAATTATACGTTTGATCCAGATTACTACAGACTATTCTATTTTTGACACATTTTGTTTTCTATGTGTTGTTTGCTTATTTTGATGAATCTATGAGTAGTATTGGAGGGTGTGAACCATAGAGAACTTGGAATACAGTAGATATTACACCAATATGAATTTAGAGTGAGTTCACAACATTACCTAAGTGGTGATTTATTTTCTTATACCATTAGAGCTTACGAGTTTTCAGTTGAGTTTTGTGTAATGAAGTTTTCAAGTTTTGGGTAAAGATTCGATGCACTATGGAATAAGGAGTGGAAAGAGCCTAAGCTTGGGGATTCCCAAGGAAACCCAACGTAATATTCAAGGAAAACCAAGAGCCTAATCTTGGGGATGCCCCGGAAGGCATCCCCTCTTTCATCTTCGTTCATCGGTAACTTTACTTGGAGCTATATTTTTATTCACCACATGATATGTGTTTTACTTGGAGCGTCATTTTATTTTCTTTTGTTTTGCTTACTGTTTGAATAATATACCAAGATCTGAAATTCTTAAATGTTAGGGAATCTTCACATAGTTGCATAATTATTCGACTACTCATTGATCTTCACTTATATCTTTCGGAGTAGTTTGTCATTTGCTCTAGCGCTTCACTTATATCCTCTTAGAGCATGGCGGTGGTTTTATTTTGAAGAAATAGATGAACTCTCATGCTTCACTTATGTTATTTTGAGAGTACTTTAGAATAGCATGGTAATTTGCTTTGATTATGAAATTAGTCCTAATATGATATGCATCCAAGATGGGTATAATCAAAACTATCATAAAAAGAGCATTGAATACTATGAGAAGTTTGATACTTGATGATTGTTTTGAGATATGAAGATGGTGATATTAGAGTCATGCTAGTTGAGTAGTTGTGAATTTCATAAATACTTGTTCTAAAGTTTGTGATTCCCGTAGCATGCATGTATGGTGAACCGTTACTTGATGAAGTCGGAGCATGATTTATTTATTGATTCTCTTCCTTATGAGTGGCGGCCGGGGACGAGCCATGGTATTTTCCTACCAATCTATCCCCTAGGAGCATGCTCGTAGTACTTTGTTTCGATAACTAATAGATTTTTGCAATAAGTATGTGAGTTTTTATGACTAATGTTGAGTCCATGGATTATACGCACTCTCACCCTTCCACCATTGCTAGCCTCTCTAGTACCGCGCAACTTTCGCTAGTACCATAAACCCACCATTTACCTTCCTCAAAACAGCCACCATACCTACCTATTATGGCATTTCCATAGCCATTCCAAGATATATTGCCATCCAACTTTCCGTTGTTCGGTTTATTATGACACGCTCCATCATTGTCATATTGCTTTGCATGATCATGTAGTTGACATTGTATTTATGCCAAAGCCACCATTCATAATTATTTCATACATGTCACTCTTGATTCATTGCAGATCCCGGTACACCACCGGAGGCATTCATATAGAGTCATATTTTGTTCTAAGTATCGAGTTGTAATTCTTGAGTTGTAAGTAAATAAAAGTGTGATGGTCATCATTATTAGAGTATTGTCCCATGTGAGGAAAGGATGATGGAGACTATGATCCCCCCCAAGTCGGGATGAGACTTCGGACAAAATAAAAAAAGAGGTCATAAAAAAAGAGAAGGCCCAAAAAAACAAAAAAACAAAAAAATGAGAGAGAAAGAGAGAAGGGGCAATGCTACTATCCTTTTACCACACTTGTGCTTCAAAGTAGCACCATGATCATCATGATAGAGAGTCTCCTATGTTGTCACTTTCATATACTAGTGGGAATCTTTCATTATAGAACTTGGCTTGTATATTCCAATGATGGGCTTCCTCAAAATGCCCTAGGTCTTCGTGAGCAAGCGAGTTGGATCCACACCCACTTAGTTTCTTTTTGAGCTTTCATACACTTATAGCTCTAGTGCATCCGTTGCATGGAAATCCCTACTCACTCACATTGATATCTATTAATGGGCATCTCCATAGCCCGTTGATTTGCCTAGTTGATGTGAGACTATCTTCTCCTTTTTGTCTTCTCCACAACCACCATTCTATTCCACCCATAGTGCTATGTCCATGGCTCATGCTCATGTATTGCGTGAAGATTGAAAAAGTTTGAGAACATCAAAAGTATGAAACAATTGCTTGGCTTGTCATCGGGGTTGTGCATGATTTAAATATTTCGTGTGATGAAGATAGAGCATAGCCAGACTAAACGATTTTGTAGGGATAGCTTTCTTTGGCCATGTTATTTTGAGAAGCCATGATTACTTTGTTAGTATGCTTGAAGTATTATTATTTTTATGTTAATATTTAACTTTTGTCTTGAATCTTATGGATCTGAATATTCTTGCCACAATAAAGAAGATTACATTGATAAATATGTTAGGTACACATCAAAAATTCTGTTTTTATCATTTACCTACTTGAGGACGAGCAGGAATTAAGCTTGGGGATGCTTGATACATATCCAACATATCTATAATTTTTTTATTGTTACATGTATTATATTATCAACCTTGGATGTTTTATATCCATTTATATTCTATTTTATATGATTTTTGGGACTAACCTATTAACCTAGAGCCCAGTGCCAGTTTCTGCTTTTTCCTTGTTTTGAGTTTACAGAAAAGGAAAATCAAACAGAGTCCAATTGACTTGAGACTTCACGGAACTTATTTTTGGACCAGAAGAAAGCCATGGATTAAAAGGGTTGGGCCAGAAGAGTCCTGGGCTGCCCACGAGGGTGGAGGGCGCGCCCACCCCCTTGGCGCGCCTCCCTACATCGTGGACAACCCAGAGACCCCCCTGACCTGTTCTCGACGCCAAAACCTCTTATATGTACTGAAACTTCCAGAAAGAAACCTAGATCGAGAGTTCCGCCGCCGCAAGCCTCCGTAGCCACCGAAAACCAATCTACACCCGTTCTAGCACCCCACCGGAGGGGGGAATCCCTCTCTAGTGGCCATCTTCATCATCCCGGCTCTCTCCATGACGAGGAGGGACTAGTTCTCCCTTGGGGCTGAGGGTATGTACCAGTAGCTATGTGTTTGATATCTCTATATCTCGTGTTCTTGATTCAGCATGATCTTGATGTATCGTCAGCTTTGCTATTATAGTTGGATCTTATAATGTTTCTCCCCCTCTACTCTCTTGTGATGGATTGAGTTTTCCCTTTGAAGTTATATTATCGGATTGAGTTTTTAAGGATTTGAGAACACTTGATGTATGTCTTGCATGTGCTTATCTGTGGTAACAATGGGATATCACGTGATCCACTTGATGTATGTTTTGGTGTTCAACTTGCGAGTTTCGAGACCTCATGAACTTATGCATAGGGGTTGGCACACGTTTTCGTCTTGACTCTCTGGTAGAATCTTTGGGGTACTCTTTGAAGTTCTTTGTGTTGGTTCAGTAGATGAATCTGAGATTGTGTGATGCATATCGTATAATCATACCCACGGATACGTGAGGTGACATTGGAGTATGTAGGTGACATTACGGTTTTTGTTGAGTTGTGTCTTAAGGCGTTATTCTAGTATGAACTCTTGAATAGATTGATCAGAAAGAATAACTTTGAGGTGGTTTCACACCCTACCATAATATCTTCGTCTATTCTCCTCTATCACTACAAAAAAATACACTTCCGTGATGATATGTGTTTGTCACAGTAGGTCACTTTTTTTGTCATGCATGTACATCCACGACAAATTCATGACATAATCAAGATAGTCATACCCGTGCTGTCGTAGAAGTGTTCCATGACATTACCAAAATTATCATCATGAAAGTATCCAATTCCATGATGATAAATCGCGGATCACAGAAGTGCTTTCGTCAAGGGTGACCAACACTTGGCATCCATCGTAACGGAACGCCGTTAAGCTATTGGGTCGGGTTTTGGCTCCGATAACCCGTTAACAGCCCCGACCAATGGGAAATTTCCATGTGTAAAATTCTTATTGGACGGATGAAACACGTGTCCGCTCGTCAGTGGGTCAGATAGGCGCCTATGATACGTTGACAGGTGGCACGGCCCAACAGAGGCCCATTCCTGTGAAAAGGCCGGCAAGTTTGACTTTGTCAAAAGGTGATGGGCCAGCCAATGGAAAACCCTATTAACGGTGAAAAGGCCGGCAAGTTTGACTTTGTCAAAAGGTGACGGGCCAGCCCATGGAAAGCCTATTAACGGTCTGTTTGCATATAGCCCATTTACAACCGGCTAACCCAAGGCCCATTATGCCCTATCCAATTAGGCCCAATAGCGTCATCTGGGCCATCCAATATGATTCTAGCCTGTTTTCACTTCTAGCCCATGTATGGCCCATGATGTCTTTCGGCCCATATGAGGCCCTATGTAACTCTTGGCCTATTAACGGCCCATGGTGAAACTGGCCCGTAATGAATAGTGTATCACTTTACACCCATTAATGGCCCATGGTGAAACTGGTCCGCAATGAAAAGTGTATCACTTTATACCCATTAACGACACGTTATTCCGTTTGGCCGTTTCCAGCCCATGTTATCGTTTGGCCTTCTCAGAGCCCATTTATTCTTGGGCTCATTTCCAGCATTCGTTTACATACGACCCGTTACTGTCATTTTCTGCTGGTGTGCCAAATTCATCCTGTGGTTACAGTCGGCCCATTTGTGGTTCGTTAATACGTTGGGCTGTTTTCATAGCGTCATCAAATACAGCCTATTAACGATGGCCTGTTACGATAGGCCCATAAACGGACGATTCCAACTCTAGCCCGTTTACGGCCATAATGTGGCCTGTTACTGGCCCATGTTTGGCCAATCGATCATACGGCCCGTATAAGGCCCATTGATGATACGACCCATAGAAGGCCCATTGTTTCTACGGCCCGTATAAGGCCTACTGTTTCTACGGCCCGTAGAAGGCCCACTGTTTCTACGGCCCATAGGAGGCCCAGTGTCACTACAGTAAATATTAGCCCATGCTTATTGTGGCCTAGTTTTAAAAAATAGGTTATTGCAGCCACTAGTTAACCGCGGAAAAAGAACTGCAATCACTACAAGAAAACAAATAAACAAGACAACAAGGAAATAAATAATCAAGCAACTAACGTTAGGCTATCACGCTATTACACATATTACATCCACTAGGCATCAAAGTTCGCCACCAGTGCAAATATAGGGATCAAAGCAGCATATCATATACACTGGCTGTCAAAATTGGCCACCAATGCAAATAAACACGGCAGCAAAACAAGAGCATAAGTGAAACAACTTCAGAAGAGCTTAAGAAACGTTATCCTGGGTATCCACCATGATGGCAATAAGCTTAGCAAGCTTATTAGCTTTGTCCTGTTTGGCGCTAAAATCCTCCAACGCTTGCTATTGCACCAGAAAGTATGCATCTGAATGCTCCAGGGACTTCCGCAGTCCTTCCACTTCTTGTCGCAGCACAGCTAATCGATGTATTTTAGCTTGTAGTTGAGACTCAAGAAACCGAACTGATCCAGACAATGAGTTTGAATAGTTTGTGCAAGCGGTAGTGGCTAGTAACTCCAACACTAAACCAAGACATGATGTGTCACTATCCTGAACCTTATCTGCATTACTTCCTTTACCATTGCTTAATAAGGCACTCTTCTCGAGTATTCTGTCAGCATTCTAAAAGAAGAAACAAGCACACACATAACAAGTTTAGCATGTACTAGTATATGAAACTCATTTTGGTGAACCAGTTCATTAGTAAGGTGGACAGGATTAAACTACCAAGTCTTCTATTGCCAAGTACTAGTACATAACAAAAGCATCAAACAAACATATATCTATGTCCTATGATAGCAATGGAATCTTAAATTAGAAAAGTTGTTCTTCAGGTTTAGGCACTTCTTCTACATGAACAGAGTACAGTAAGACGCAAGAATATAATACTTAAAAATATAAAATGAGCTCATAGACTTTACCACATTCTTGGTTCGGGACCGGTACAAAACAAGGCGTTCCCAGTCATCATCTAGTAAATGTGTCTCAGGAGGACGTAAGGGAATTTGGTGAGTTTCTTTGCTGGTGAAGTACGTTTTCTTCAGGTAATTCCGATACTGCCACCAAGCATTCTTGAAGTTAGCAGAGGTATTAGCATAGGTTACCTTATCCTGAGTTTCCAAATCAGTCCTTCTTTATAGAGAAAAATGGGAAAATTTGTTGTATTATAACCATCATGGAGGTAGGATGTATGTGACGAAGCAAAGTAATTGCCATGAATAACATTACTTACACATAACTCCTGGACAAACACGTGCAACTGGCATTTTCCTTCATCTTCAGTATAATACTTTCAAGATGGGAATATACGCACATACGATTTAACAACATCAAATGCGATAGATGCTAAACTACGACTAGATGGTCGTGCTTCCTCCATAGGAATAGCCGTACTAACTGGTGGAGTTGGGGTTCGCCGTGATAGTACTGGCCCTTTGGGCACTGGAGCTGCCTTACTAACTGCTCTTGTTTGGGAGCTCTGTGGTGGAGATGGTGCTTTGTCAACAGGAACTGGGTTACTATCGGCTGGGGTTGGGGTTAGATTGGGTGAAGCTGGTTCTCTATCCATCATAGTAGGGGTACAATCTGCGAGAGTTTGGGTTACGTGTGGTAGGGCTGGTTCTTGTGCATGTACAACCGGGGTGCTATCTCCACCAAGAGGTAGCACTGTTTTATTTGAACACCGTGTTTTTAGTCCGCTAGATACTGGCATCACCCGCTCCAATTCAAATGGCTGATAAACAGGAAACATAGTTGAATGTACAGACATTGTATGAGAGAGATGCAATAGATAGTGTGGAAAAAAGAGGGCATGAATGTCAGGACCCCGACTCAATGCCACATCGATCTAGCATGTAACACCTCATATCAATTTGCGGCCTCACGCACGGTATTCCCACGGGTGTCGCCCTACCTTTACCCGGGACCGTTCGCGCCTTTTGGCACACGTATATGACAGTGTCGCTAGCATCTATATGATAAGGAGCCCGGGCTGACATGGCTAGTCGTAAACCCAAAGTGGCACAAACTTACAGGGACAGGCATCCATGACCCAGCATCGAACGTGTCGGTCATCAGCGAGTGAATCCAGGCTGTAGCACTGGGCTAGCAGGACTCTGGTGAACCGGGCTGTAGCGGGCTAACAGGACTCCGGTATTCATCGCGTGACATTTCCCCGAAGGGACAGACACAGGAACGAAGAACGACACATGCCGGCCAGCCTAAGTGTTCCGGAGCAGTGGCAAGCTACCATTGGAAACACTAGGAGACATTTCCCGGTAAGAGAGGCTACTAAGGATAAACAACTAGATAGTCAGATCCCACACATACCAAGCATTTCAATAACATACACACAATATGCTCGATATGTGCAAACACAACATGGCATCACAACATGACTCTATGACTCAAGTATTTATTCAATAGGCTCCGAGGAGCGAGATATTACAAACAGGGATCTCACGACCCAACATTCAGAGCATACAAATCAAAACACAAGCGGAAGCTATCATGTCTGAGTACAGACATCTATAAATGAAAAAGGTTGAGAAGCCTGACTATCTACCAGATCCTGCCGAGGCACAAGATCATAGCTGAGGTAACAAGCTAAACGTCGAAGTCCACGCGAAACTACTAGTGAGACCGAAGTCTCTCTGCAAAACATAAAATAGGCAAACGTGAGTACAAATGTACCCAGCAAGACTTACATCAGAACTAACTACATATGCATCATTATCAACAAAGGGGTGGTGGGGTTTAACTGCAGCAAGCCAGCTTTGACTCGGTGGCTATCCTAAACTACGACTGCAAGCGACTCTTTTGAGGTGGCGCACACGAGTCCACATATCCACCATATCAATACACCACTATGGATCCGCTCCCGTCTCCCTACGAGAACGCCATCCATAGCACTCACGCTTATCTTGCGTATTTTAGAGTATCCACTTTCACTTGTCTATGAACTGATATAAGCAACCCAGAAGTCCTTTTCCGCGGACACGGCTATTCGAATAGATTAGGTTAACCCTGCAGGGGTGTACTTCTTCACACATGCTCTCACCACTTACCGCCGTTTACACGACATGTACTCGGCAACCTTCAAGCGGAAGCCCAACGTGGGTGTCGGCCACGGCCTGCCTAAACACTCAAGTCTCTAGTCCAGGTTTATCGCCTATTCGGGTTCCATCCATGAGGAGATCCGGCCGGAGTTTCGCTCACAGCCCCAAACGATGTGAACAGGGTTCCCGAGACACCAAACGGGCGCCCGGTACACCGTGCCACGTGCCTACCGCATCACAGCCCACCCCTACGGTCAGCGCTGCGCATGGCCTCCAGCATACTACAAACACCAGAAACTACTTGCAACTCCTGGACAGAGGACAAGGGTGATTAAGAAGCCGAGAGGGTCCATTGGTTTCGGGCCCAATGCGTGGTAGTAGCTGAATCATGGATCACAAACACAGAACTCAGTTCCTGAGGACGGCTGCAATGAGACAACCCACCATGTACTCCTACATGGCCTCTCACCGCTACCTTTACCAAATCGTGTTCACACGCTTAGCTCACACACCGTAGGACATGTTCACACACCTCTGATTCATCCCGGATGAATCAGACCTGACTCGACTCTAAGGAGTAGCAGGCATGACAAACAAGCATGAATGAGTAGGCACAACAGGGCTCAAACAACTCCTACTCATGCTAGTGGGTTTCATCTATTTACTGTGGCAATGACAGGTCATGCAAAGGATAAAGGGGTTCAGCTACCGCAACAGGTAACAGATGAATCGTTGTTGTCCTAATGCAGTAAAAGAGAGCAAGAGCGAGAGAGTGGGATTGTATCGGAATGAACAAGGGGGTTTGCTTGCCTGGCACTTCTGAAGATAACATTGTGTCTTCATCAGTGTCAACGATCACATCATCGGTATCGCGTCTAACGAGAGGGGACAAATACCGGCAACACAGAAAGGAACACAATCAATGCAATGCACAATATGATGCATGCTCATGACATGGCAATATGAATGTGTTTTGAGCTAATGCAACTAGCAACAGATTAAATGAAGTTGGTTTGAATATAATATTCAAATTCAAACTCCATATGTGATTATTCAAATGCCATTTAATTGATTTGTGCTAAACAGCAGCTATAAGTTGTTCTAACATGCATGAAAATGGTACAGATGGATTCCTTGAATTTTTCTGATAATTTTTCATATATAAATTATTTAATTTGGAGTTACGGTTGAATTACTATGAATTTTAGAAGTTTTAAGCATTTTCTGGAATTTCCTGAATAATATTAAAATCAGAAATGATTATGGCGTCAGCACAACGTCACAGTGACGTCAGCAGGGTCAACTGGGCGCCCCAGGTCAAACCTGACGTGTGGGGGCCACACGTCAGTGACACAGGAGCTAATCCCGGTCAAACCCAGCGCTGACTGGGGTTTGACCAGGGGTGGGGCCCACTGTCAGTGGCTGTGGGGGTGTTTAGCGTGGTCATTAGTGCTAACTAAATCAGCGCCACGTCAGCTGCCGGCGTTTAACCGCCGGCAACCTCAGATCGCGGCGGCGTCCGCGTCGGGTTTGCGCTACAGGGAACCGTTTTACTCGTGGTTTGCGGCTACGGCTAGCTGGCAAAGCAGCGCATCTAATGGAGCGAACGGGAGGAGCTGGGGTGGCCTGAGTCGATGGCGGCAAGCTCCAAGGCGGCGGCCGGAGTTCGGGCACCTGCGGGTTTGGCGTTGTGGTGCTCGGGAGGGGAAGCTGGTGGGTTCTACGTGCTCCTAGTGAGGTTTGGAGCACGGTGGTGTGCCCGGCTTTGAGCCACGGTGGCTCTGGCCACGACGGTGACGAGGCACGACGGCGGCGAGCTCTCGGGTCCGGCGGAAGCAATGGCTAGAGCGGCCAAACGGCATGGGAAGAAGAGGGGAACGGTTCAGCGGCTCACCGCGAGTCCAACGAGCGCGAGGGCGAGGCCGGGAATGATCTGTGGGCGGCGAATCAAGCGACGACGACCGTCGGTGCAGATGGGGTCGGTGACGGTGCTCCAGGGCGTCCGGCGTCTTGTGGCTTCGTGGTAGGGACGGGGACGTCACGGCGGAGCTCGGGGGCGCGTCGGAGAGGCGAGGGGGAGGCGGTGGCCGCGGTGGTGCTCAGCGGCGTGCTGCGATGCGCTCGGGGATCACAGGAAGAGAGGGAAAGAGAGAGCCAGAGGAGGGGGAGCGGTCCAGAGGGAGAGGGGAAGTGAGAGGGGGGTCGGGGAGGCGCGTGGCGTCACCGGGGTGTCGAGGAGGAAGGAGGAGGTGGCCGAGGCCTCTCGGGCGCGCGCCACGCCTCGCCTCTGTCCTTCTGGCGAGGGAGGAAGACGACAGGGGAGGGGGTGGAGATGGGCTGGGCCGGCTGGGCCGGTTGGTGGTGCCAGGTAGGCTGCGGGTAAGTGGCCTAGGTAGGTTTCCTCTCTCTCCTGTTTTATTGTTCTGTTTGTTTTTATTTTTATTTAATTTTTTGCCACTGTTTTGAATTTAAAATAATTCAAACAATGCCAAAAGCTCCTCTGAATATTTTTATTTTGCTATATGGACTTTTCCAAAAGCTCACAAAATACTTCAGGGGTATTTGAAATTATATTCTAGTTATATGAATATAATTCAAATTCAAATAGCTAATGATTTAAATTCAAAGTCCCAAAAATAAATCCTTAAAAATGTTCAATATTTTGGTTGGGACCAGAACCCTTACCAAAAATTATCAAACATTTAAGAAGAGCATTTTGGAGCAATGAATGAGATTTTTAGGGTTTTTGCCCTTCTTTTATTTAAGTTTTTGAGGCTTCCAAAATTCCTCAGTTCAGGTTTCAAAAATTTAAACATGATGCTCAGATGGAAGCAGGCATAGGACAGGCCAGAACTAGGGATGTGACAATGAAATAGTTGACATGTATATTGTTTAACTAAAATGGATAGCATGACATAATTTCTCATATATGATGTCTACCTAATCTAGATAGAATAGCATAACATAATTCAAAGATATGATGAATAACTAAACAGGATCATATGACATAATTCACCTACATGTTATCTAAGTAATCAGAATCGCATCATTTAATTCACATATGTGATTTATATGCTAAACAGAGGGCATTCGATATGATGTCTGAACTAAGAACTTGGTGTTGAATATTGTGTATATGATGTCTAAACTATGCAATGCAAGACACCGTATGCATGATATGAGCAGTATAATCGTGCCAAGTTAGAGCATAAACCTCAGTGGGGAATAGGACTGGTCATCTATCTGTGAATCCATCTCTGAGGAGCTATAGGGACCCAACAAGAGATCTACTTCGACAGGTAGCACTATCTGCTCTGAAGGCCTTGTTTTCACTCCAGATTTTTTCCATCTCCCACCCAAATGGCCGATTCACAGGAAGAGTAGTTTAATGTACAAACATTGTCGACAAATGGAAATGTAATGAAGAAAAGGATGGGCAAGATATCATTCAAATATATGATGCCTGGTAAAACAGGATGGCATTGCACATTTCACATATATTATGGCTGGCTAAAAGACATGAGACTGCATAATTCCCATATATAATATAGAAACTAAACAGGTGGCATTACAGAACATGTCTAAACTAAGCAGATGACTTATATGATGTCAAAAGTAGGCACTGCAAGGCAACATATGAATGATATGACTAACATCATCATGCCAAGGTAGAGCAAACACCTTGGGGGGTAAATAGGAGTGGTCAGCAGCGTCCGAATCCGCCTCAGAACAGATATCTTCCTCTGGATTACAATCTGGAGAGAGGGGTGGGGAGGGTGAGGGAGTCCGAGATTAGGGGTATCCGGACAGCCGGACTATATCCTTTGGTCGGATTGTTGGACTATGAAGATACAAGATTGAAGACTTCGTCTCGTGTCCGGATGGGACTCTACTTGGCGTGGAAGGCAAGCTAGGCAACACGGATATGTATATCTCCTCCTTTGTAACCAACCTTGTGTAACCCTAGCCCCCTCCGGTGTCTATATAAACCGGAGGGTTTTAGTCCGTAGGACAACATACAATCATACCATAGGCTAGCTTCTAGGGTTTAGCCTCTCCGATCTCGTGGTAGATCAACTCTTGTAATACTCATATCATCAAGAATAAATTGAGCAAGATGTAGGGTTTTACCTCCATCAAGAGGGCCCGAACCTGGGTAAAACATCATGTCCCCTAGCTCCTGTTATGATCCGCCTAGACGCATAGTTCGGGACCCCCTACCTGAGATCCACCGGTTTTGACACCGACATTGGTGCTTTCATTGAGAGTTCCTCTCTGTTATCACCGTTAGGCTTGAAGGCTCCTATGATCATCGATAGTGATGCAGTCCAGGGTGAGACTTTTCTCCCCGGACAGATCTTTGTGTTCGGCGGCTTCGCACTGTGGGCCAACTCGCTTGGCCGTCTGGAGAAGATCGAAAGTTACGCCCCTGGCCACCAGGTCAGGTTTGGAAGCTTAAACTACACGGCCGATATCCGTGGAGACTTGATCTTTGATGGATTCGAGCCTCTGCCTTGTGCGTCACGCGGTCACGATGAGTACGATTTAGCTCTACCATCAGACAGTGTTCAGGAGATCGCACCGGCAGCCGCTCCGACCCTTAATTCGGAGTCAGTTGCACCGTCCATGGACGGGTGGATGGACCCCGTCACGGAGGCCGTATCCTCAGCGGCGATCTAGCCGAATATCGACCTTACCCTTCATGAGAGCCGTGTTGTCAAACTGCCAGATCCTTCTCCGGCCACGGACTCCGAGCCGCTTGCGCCATTCCTGTCGAATCCGGTTGGGCTCCAATCATGGAGTTTACCTCCGCGGATATTTTTCAGCACTCACCCTTTGGCGACATACTGAACTCATTAAGGTCTCTCTCCTTGTCAGGAGGATCCTGGCCGAACTATGTCCGGCAGGATTGGGATGTGGATGACGAATAAATTCGCCGCCCACCCACCACCCACTTAGTAGCCACTATTGACGACTTAACCGACATGCTCGACTTCGACTCCGTAGACATCGACGGTATGGACGACGATGCGGGAGACGAAGAGGAACCAGTGCCCACAGGGCACTGCACAGCCACCTCATCATACGATATATACATGGTGGACACACCCAAAGAAGGCAATGGCGACGAGACAATGGAGGATGACTGCTCCAAGAAGCAACCCAAGCACCGACGTCAGCGGCGCCGCTCTAAGTCCCGCCAAAGCAAAAGTGGTGATACCGGCACATGAGATAATAGAACTCCGGATAGTGCCAAAGATGGCAACAATCCCCCCCAGCACGATTTAGGGCAGGAGGAGGGAGAAGCCAACCCTCCTGAGAGAGCATCAGATGAAAAGGAGGAGGATGATAATTACATGCCTCCCTCCGAAGACGAGGCAAGCCTCGACGATGACAAATTCGTTGTGCCAGAGGATCCCGTCGAACAAGAGCGCTTCAAGCGCCAGCTTATAGCCATGGCAAATAACCTTAAGAAACAGCAATAGAAGCTTCAAGCTGATCAAGATCTGCTAGCTGACAGATAGACTGAAGTCCTGGCGGCCGAGGAATATAAACTCGAACGCTCTTCCAAGAGTTACCCAAAATGCAGGTTGCTACCCCGACTGGAGGAAGAAGCATATGATGCGGCTGATCGGCCACCCCGTGGCCGCGACAGAGAGCCATTCCAGCCAAAAGCTCAGCCTGCACCCCGACGCCATTCAAATACAAAGGCATGGGGAAATACGCCAGACCTGGGAGACATATTGGAGGACAAATCAAAACATGCAAGATCGATCTACAGATCACGAGGGCATGCCACTAAGCGAGACGATAATCGTCACGCCGGATACAGCAAAAGTAAATCCGGCCAGGCCGAGCACAGCGGGCAAGACTCATTGGAGCTGCGTCACGATATAGCCCAGTACAGAGGCGCCACACACCCCTTATCCTTCATAGACGAAGTAATGGAAAATCAAATCCGAGAGGGTTTCAAACCCGTAAATATAGAATCATATGGTGGCACAACAAATCCTGCGGTATGGATCGAGGATTTCCTCCTGCATATCCACATGGCACGTGGTGATGATCTACATGCCATTAAATACCTCCCACTCAAACTCAAAGGACCAGCTCGTCATTGGGTCAATAGCTTGCCAGCAGAGTCCATTGGTTGCTGGGAGGATCTGGAAGCTGCATTCCTCGACAACTTTCAGGGCACTTATGTGCGACCAGCAGATGCCGATGACTTGAGCGACATAATTCAGCAGCCAGAGGAATCAGGCAGGCAATTCTGGACACGGTTCCTAACAAAGAAAAATCAAATCATCGACTGTCCGGATGCAGAGGCTCTAGCAGCTTTCAAGCACAACATCCATGACGAGTGGCTAGCCCGGCACCTTGGTCAGGAAAAGCCGAAATCTATGGCAGCCCTCACGACACTCATGACCCATTTTTGTGTGGGAGAAGACAGCTGGCTGGCTTGCAGTAACAACATACCAAAGAACCATGGTACTTCGGATACCAAGGACGGCAGTAGCAGGTCACATCGCAACAAACAAAAGCGCCGCATTAATAGCGACAATATCGAGGATACGGCACTCAATGCAGGATTCAAAGGCTCTAAACCCGGTCAGCGGAAAAAGGCTGTCAGGACCCCGATTCCAAGTCACATCGATCTAGCCGGTAACACCTCATATCACTTTGCGGCCTCACGCACGGTATCCCATGGGTGTCGCCTTACCATGGCCCGGGTCCATTTGCGCCTTTTGCCTCACGTATATGATAGTGTCGCTAGCATCCATATGACAGGGAACCCGGGCCGACATGGCTAGTCGTGAACCCAAAGAGGGACAGACCTATGGAGACAGGCATACATGGATCACATCGAACATGTCGGTCATCAACAAGTGATTCCGGGCTGTAGCACTGGGCTAACAGGACTCCGGGGAACCCCGGGCTGTAGCAGGCTAGGCAGGACTCCGGAAGTCACCGTGTGACATTTCCCCGAAGGGACAGACATAGGGACGAAGTGAAACACATGCCGGCCAGTCAAGTGTCCTGAACAGTAGTGCTGGGCTAGCAGGACTCCGGTGAACCGGGCTGTAGCGGACTACTATGGCTCGAGGAACACTAGACTACATTTCCCCATAAGAAAGGCTGCCAAGGATAAACAACTAGGTTGTCGGATCCCACTCATACCAAGCATTTCAATCATACACACAATATGCCCGATATGAGTACATACAACATGGCATCCCACTCAAGTACTTTATTTAAAGGCTCCAGAGAGCCATACATAACATGTTCATACAGATAGGGGTCACATGACCCGACACTCAAGTCATACAAACATACAAGCACATGCGGAAGCAACTAGTCTGAGTACAGACTCTAGAAAGAAAGAAGGCTTCTCGAAGCCTGTCTATCTACATAGGGCCCTCCATGGCCAGGATCACCACCTGGGTGGCTAGTCACTCGTCGACGTCAAGGTCTACATAAAACCCATCGAAGGGGGCAGTGTTGTCGTCTGAAAACAACAAATAAGTAAACATGAGTACAAAGGTACTCAGCAAGTCTTACATCAGAACCTACTATACATGCTTATTCTCAAGAAGGCGGTGGGGTTGATGCAGCAAGCCAGCTTAGACTCTTGGCTAAGCTATCCTACGGAACTCCACCAGTAAAATAGTTTTCGCACACGAGTCCACTACTCACCAACACAATACTCCACCGGGGATCCTCCCTCGTCATCCTACGAGAGGGCCATCCTTGGTACTCACGCTTATCTTGAGTCTTTTAGTAGTATCCATTAACTTGTCTATGAACTGTATATGCAACCAAGTAGTCCTTTACCGCGGACGCGGCTATTCGAATAGTTTTATACCCTGCAGGGGTGTACTTCGTCACACAAGTTTCCACCACTTAGCGTGTTCACACGACATGTGCTCGGCAGACTTCAAGCGAAAACCGACGTGGGTGTAGACCACGACCTGATTAACCTCACAAGTCTCTAGTCCAGGTTTATCGCCTATTCAGGTTCCATCCGCAAGGAAATCCGTCGGGGTGTCCTCAACGGCCCCAAATGATGTGAACAGGGTTCTCGAGACACCAAACGGGTGACTCGGTACACCGTGCCACGGTGTATCTACCACAGCATAGCCTACACATGTCCTACAAACACAAAAAACTAGTTGCAACTCCTGGACAGAGGCAAGAGGGGTCAGTAAGTCGAGCGGGGTCATATTTCAGGGCCCAATGTTTGGTAGTAGCTGAATCTTATATCACGCATACAGATCTCAGTTCTTAGGGACGGCCTCAATGAAACAACCCACCATGTACTCCTACATGGCCTCTCATCGATACCTTTACCAAAACATGTTCAACACATCCCTCACATTACCGGCATAAGCATTTCACTCTAGCCCATCTCCCAGATGAACCAGACCTGATACAACTCTAAGCATAGCAGGCATAGCAAGGTAGGAATCACATACATGGCTCAATCAACTCCTACACATGCTAGTGGGTTCCATCTAGCTACTGTGGAAATGACAGGTCATGCAGAGGATAAGGGTTCAACTACCGTAGCACACAGCAGTTTGAATCATGTTGTCTTAATGCAGTAAGAAAGAGCAGAAGTGAGAACATGGGTTTGTATCGGAATGATCAATGGTTGCTTACCTGATGGAGTGGTAGCGGGATACTGCCCTTCAGTTGGATACTCGTGAATATCCTCGGAGGCAGAACCTACCACGGAGAACACATCGGAACACAATCAACACATGACGGTATGCAACATTATGATGCATGCTATGACATGGCAATATGATTGTGTCTTGGCCTAATGAAAGCTAAAATAGAAAGGGATGAACTCATTTGAATCAAAGATTCAAATATTAGCTCATTAAACATGGCATTTATAGTGCATTACCTTATTCTGCCTAAACAGCAAGGTAAACTTGTTTTGTCATGCATGGAACCATTACAGATGGATAGATTGAATTTTTCTGATAATTTTTCATATATAAATTATTTCATTTGGAGTTACGGTTGAATTTCTATGAATTTTTGAAGTTTGAACAATTTTCTGGAATTTCCTCTATAAAAATAAATCCAGAAAATGCATTACTGCGTCAGCATTGCGTCATGCTGACCTCAGCAGGTCAAAGGCACCAGCCCAGGTCAAACCTGACTGGTGGTCCCCTTCTATCAGCCTCTTAGTGCACTAACTACGTTTAGTTAGCCTAATTACTGGGCAGGGCCCACTAGTCAGTGACTGTACTAATTAAACTAACTAATTTTAGTTAGAAACTAATCTGGATAATTAGCAGAGGGGGGCCCACTTGTCATTGACTCAAAGGAGTCAACCTGGGCCCACCCAGTCCACGTCAGTGGTCAAACCACCGGTCAACAGGGCTAATCCCGCCGGCGTTGAGTCGCCGGCGAGGCCGAGACGGTGGAGGGCTTCGGAAAACGCCCTCAGGCGACCAAATCGACGGCGGAGACCATCTACGGGTAGCTGGGAACAAGCTGCAGTGTTTGGTGGTGGTAGTTGGGCTCGGGGTGGCCGGAAACGTCGCCGGCGACGAGCTTGGCGGTCACCAGAGTCGGGTGAGGACGGTTTCGAGGCTACGGTGCACGGGAGGAAGAGCTGGTGGTGGCTACGAGTTCCTGGTGCTGCACCGAGCATGGTGAGGCGCTCGGACGCGTGCTTGCACGGCCGTAGCCACGACGGCGACATGGCCGGCGGTGAGGAGCGCTCTGGCTCGAAGGGGGCGGTGGCTACAAGGCGTAATCGAGCACGGGAACTAGGGGAAAAGAAGAGGAGCTCATAGCGGAGTCGAAGAGGGGGTCAGCGAGCTCGAGGACGGGCTGGAGAAGAGGTGCGGTCGCAGGCGATCTCGGATGCCCGAGGTTGAAGACGAGGGCGAAGGCGGCGTTGCAGGGCTTCCGGCGAAGCGTGGCTCGGTGGGGAGGACGAGGGAGTCGAGGCGGAGCTGATGGGCTCGTCGGAGGGGCGAGGGAGTGGCTGTGGTGGCAACTATGGCGATCAGCGGCGAGGGACGTGCTCGGCCGTCGCGGGGGAGAGTGAGAGAGACAAGGGGGAGAGTGCGAGAGGATGAGAGGGAGCGTGGGGGTCGCGTGGCGTCCTCTGGGCGTCTCTCGGCGTCAGCAGAAGCAGGAGGTGGCCGGCGCGTGGCCGGCGCGCGGCGAGCACGCGCCCCTGCCTCCTGGCGCGAGGTAGGGGGTGACTGGGCGAGCCAGTAGTCTGGGCCGAGCCAGGTAAGGCACATGTGGGCTTCTTTCTCCTCTTTTTTTTTGTTTTAGTTTCTGTTTTCTATTAAACTGCAACTGGTTAGCTTTATTTAAAATACTAGAACATTTCCAAAAATCCTGAAAATAAATGTGGCCTCTGTTTAGAATATTTCCAACAGGAAACATTTACTCCCAGAATTATTTGAGCATTTAAGTTATTTTATAGCATTTAAATGCCCAAATTCAAATACTTATGACTTAATTCAATGACCTTCTGTTGACCTAGAAAATTGTGCACCAATTTTGCCAGAGGTTCTAACCTAAGACAAAGAGGGTGAACATTTTAGAAGGGCATTTCAGGTTCATTGAAATTATTTTTAGTAAACCCTAGTTGTTTCCAGGGGGTGTTGGGGGTTCTGTCTTCCCCATTTCAAGTTTCTGATGAAAATTAAACATGATGCACACTCTAATGCAAGGACTAGCTAGGGTGTGACAACTCACCCCCACTCAAAAGAATCTCGTCCCAAGATTTAGGATCCTCTGGAAAGAAGGTGGGGTACTCGAGTCGAAGACGATCCTCCCTTTCCCAAATGGCTTCTTCCTCGGAATGATGTGACCATTGAACCTTGAGAAACTTGATATTATAACGTCGAGTGGTACCCTCGGCTTGATCAAGAATACGAATGGGATATTCCCGATAAGAGAGGTTATCTTGTAGATCAAGCGTTTCGTGGTCCCCTCCACGGATAGGATCCGCGAAGCAACGCCTGAGTTGTGAAACGTGGAAGACATCGTGAACTCTGGAAAGATGCGGGGGTAGTTCCAGTTGGTAGGCAACTTCTTCTTGTTTGGCAAGGATACGAAAGGGTCCAATGTAACGAGGAGCCAATTTGCCTTTGATACCGAAACGATGCGTTCCCTTTAACGGGGTAACCCGAAGGTAAGCCTTCTCGTTGACTTCATAAGTCATAGGCTTATGTTTACGATCATATTGACTCTTTTAACGAGATTGGACTGTTTTCAACTACTCACGAATAACGCGAACCCGCTCTTCTGTTACCTGAATCATATCTGGGCCAAAGAGTTGTCTTTCCCCGGTTTCTGACCAGTTAAGAGGCGTTCGACATTTTCGTCCATAAAGAACCTCGAAAGGAGCTTTGCCTAAGCTGGCTTGATAACTATTGTTATAAGCAAACTCCGCGAATGGAAGGCATTTCTCCCAACTCATTCCGAATGAGATGACGGAGGCTCGGAGCATATCTTCCAGAATTTGATTGACTTGTTCCACTTGACCACTTGATTGAGGATGGAAGGCGGTGCTAAAGGAGAGATGAGTTCCCATAGCATTTTGGAAATTTTCCCAAAATCGAGAGGTGAAGAGACTCCCACGGTCTGAGTTAATTTCCAATGGAACACCATTAAGAGACACTATCTGGGAGATGTATAAATCGGCTAGCTGGCTAGTGATGATACTCTCACGAACAGGTAGAAAGTGGGCTACCTTGGAAAGTCGGTCGATCACAACGAAGATGGCATTATTCCCTCTCTTGGTCCTGGGAAACCCAGTGACGAAATCCATACTGATTTTATCCCATTTCCATTCAGGAATAGCCAAAGGTTGAAGGGTGCCAGCAGGCCGTTGATGCTCTGCTTTAACATGATGACAAACGTCGCAGCTAGCAATGTATTGAGCGATTTCTCTCTTCATCCTAGTCCACCAAAACCTCTGGCGTAGGTCTTGATACATTTTAGTACTACCGGGATGAATGGTGAGAGGGGATTCATGAGCTTCCTTAAGGATTAACTGGCGTAGATGTTGTTTCTTGGGAACCACCAAACGGTTCTCGAAGAAGACAGCACCTCGCTCATCCATGGAGAAACATTTAGCAACTCCGCTAGCGATGTTTTCCCTAATCCGGGATATGCCCTTATCACGCTTCTGGGCAGCTATGATTTGATCCATAAGGGTAGGTTTCGCCACCAGGGTGGATAGGAATCCTCGAGGAACAATGTGAAGATTAAGCTTACGAAATTCCTCATGGAGAAATGGTTGACTTTGTTGTAACATCAAGTTGTTACAATAGGACTTACGGCTTAGCGCATCAGCCATGACATTGGCTTTGCCCGGGGTGTAAGTTATTCCTAAGTCGTAATCCGAGATCAACTCAACCCAACGTCTTTGCCTGAGATTCAAATCTGGTTGGGTGAAGATATATTTCAACCTTTGGTGAGCGGTGAAAATCTCGCAAAGATTACCGAGGAGGTAATGTCGCCAAGTTTTAAGTGCATGGACTACAGCTGCAAGCTCTAGATCATGTGTGGGATAATTTTCCTCATGTGGGTGTAATTGTCGTGAAGCATAGGCAATTACCTGACGATCTTGCATGAGTATGCAACCTAGTACTTGTCGTGAGGCGTCGCAATAGATAATAAGGTCCTTGGAGAAATCTGGTGGTACTAGTACGGGAGCAGATGTCAGGCGTCTTTTCAGTTCCTGAAAGCTAAACTCGCACTGTGGAGTCCACTCAAACTTTTTATCTTTCTTGAGGAGTTCAGTTAGAGGTTTAGCAACCTTGGAGAAATTCTCGACGAAGCGGCGGCAATAGCTCGCTAGTCCAAGGAAACTCCGAACTTGCTTGACCGTTTCAGGTGGAGTCCAATCAAGGATGGCTTGAACTCGCTCGGGATTGACAGCAATACCCTTACCAGAGATTACATGGCCTAGATAGGTCACTTCAGGCAACCAAAATTCACACTTGGAGAATTTGGCATAAAGGCGATGCTCTCGAAGTTTCATCAATACCAGCCTTAGATGTACGGCATGTTCCTCTTCATTCTTGGAGTAGATGAGTATGTCATCGAGGTATACTACGACGAATTTATCCAAGTACTCCATGAAGACCGAGTTCATTAACCGAGAGAAGGTAGCCAGGGCATTGGTTAAACCGAAGGACATGACGGTGTACTCGTATTGGCCATATCGAGTAACAAAGGCCGTTTTGGGTATGTCCCCGTTTCTGATTTTAATTTGATCATGACCCAACCTCAAATCCATCTTTGAGAAGACTGAGGATCCAGCGAGCTGATCATACAGATCGTTGATCCTGGGAAGCGGATATTTGTTCTTGATGGTGACCAAGTTGACAGGTCGGTAATCCACAACCATTCGATCCGTTCCATCCTTCTTCTTAACGAAGAGGACGGGGCAAGCCCAAGGAGAGGAACTAGGACGGATGAAACCCTTTTTCAAGGACTCATCGAGTTGATTCTTAAGCTCGGCTAGTTCTAGGGGTGCCATCTTATAGGGTCTTCTAGAAATTGGAACGATTCCTGGAACAAGGTCTATCACAAACTCGACATCCCTGTCAGGTCGAACACCTGGCAGTTCCTCTGGAAAGACATCCGGAAAATCTCGGACTACCGGAACATCCTCAAGGTCTGGAAGAGGGTTGGCATTTAGTGAGTAAAGCTGGCGCTTGGACACTCGAGTTATGTCACAGCCCCAGTTCAGCCCTTGCTTGACTTTGCTTGTTCATCATGCCATCATGTTTAAATTCCAAAGAAATTTGAAATGGGGATTGTTGAAACCCTAGCACCAAATGAAATTTAACTAGGTTCAATAAAAATATTTTCAATAACCCAGAATGCCCTTTGGAAATGTTCATAATTTCTGTTAAAGGTGAAAACCTCTTCCAAAAATGATGAACATATTTATAGGCTATTCCTGGATTTTTGAATTTAATTATATAGTATTTGCATTTGGGCATTTAAATGCTATTAAATATTTCAAATGCTCAAATAATCATAAACTAAAATGTTTACTGTTGGATATTTTCTAAACAGTAGCCATGATTAGTTTCATGATTTTTGAAAGTGTCTGAGTATTTTTAATAAAGCCCTAAATTTACAGAATAATAGAAAACTGAGATATTAGGAAAAAAGGAGATAGAGAGAGAGGATACATGGCCACTTACCCAGCCCAGCAGTGCGGCCCACCGGCCCAACTGCCAGTCGTCGTCTCCACCGCGCCAGTCGGACGCCGAGCGCGTGCCCGACGCGCGCGCACGGCCGTGCTGCCACGCCACCTGCCTGCCTGCCTACGTCCTCGGGACAGCGCAACGCCGCGGGTCTTCCTCCTCGGTGCCGTCCCGATCGATCCGGCTTCCCATTCGCCCCCCTACGCCTCTCCTCGCCCGCTCCCCGCCATGGCCGAAGCCTCCATGGACGCGCTGCCGTAACCCCGCACCCACAGCCACTGCCCCACCTCTCCGACGTGACCCCGAGCTCCGCCACGACGTCGTCGTCCTCTCCATCGAGTCACGCGGCGCCAGAAGCTCTGCTGCATCTCCAACGCCGCCGTTTCCAACCTCAGGTGCCGGTGATCCCCGCCGTCGATTCGCCGGACCCCGTGCCTCCCCTGCCTCGCCAGCAGCACCAGAAGAACCGCGGTGAGCCGCTGCATCGTTTCCCCCATGCCTCGTTGCCTAATTCGCCCCCTAGCTGCATAAACCACCGGAGCCGAGAACTCCACGCCGCCGGTGATGTCGCCACCGTCACTGCAGCCAGTAAGGCTCGAAACCGAGCACGGCACCGTGCTCCTAGCATCTTCAGGAGCTCGGTGAGCCCCTTAGCCATCCCTCCCGTTCTCTGTGGCCTCGCCCCGCTCGAACCCGTAGCTCCGGCCGCCGCCAAACACGTCGCCGGTGCCTTTTCCGGCGACCCCGAACCCAACTACCTGCACCACTCGCCGCGGGCCACTCCCAACTATCCATAGCGCCCAACGGCGCCCCGAACGGTGCCCTGTACGTGAAACCCGCACCTGCACCGCCGCGTTTAGCCTCGCCGGCGGCTAAACGCCGGCGAGTTGACCCCGCCGACCAGGGGGTTTGACCTTTTGACCTCCCCTGGGTCCATGACAGGTGGGCCCCCGCCATCAGGTGATTAGCTTAAGCTAATCACCACCTAATCTAACCCCAGAGCCACTGACATGTGGGCCCTAGTGCCCTAATCTTTAATTAAATTAAACTAACCCCCCCTGTCAAACCTGTGTCACTGACGTGTGGCCCCCACACGTCAGGTTTGACCCGAGCCAGTCCAGTTGACCTGCTGACGTCATCATGACGCCAGGCTGATGCAGTAATTGTTTTCTGGAGTTTTTAAATAAATCAGAAATGATTTATTAATTTCAGAAAATGCCCTAAACTTCAATAAATCATAGAAAATTAACCGTAACTCCAAATTAAATAATTTATATATGAAAAATTATCAGAAAAATTCAAGGAATCCATCTGTACCATTTTCATGCATGTTAGAACAACTTATAGCTGCTGTTTAGCACAAATCAATTAAATGGCATTTGAATAATCACATATGGAGTTTAAATTTGAATCTTGTATTCAAACCAACTTCATTTAATTTGTTGCTAGTTGCATTAGCTCAAAACACATTCATTTTGCCATGTCATGATCATGCATCATATTGTGCATTGCATTGATTGTGTTCCCTTCTATGTTGTCGGTAATTGTCCCCTCTCGATAGACGTGATACCGATGATGTGATCGTTGACACTGATGAAGACTCAATGTTATCTTCAGAAGTGCCAGGCAAGCAAAACCCCCTTGTTCATTCCGATACAATCCTACTCTCTCGCTCCTGCTCTCTTTTAATGCATTAGGACAACACCGATTTATCTGTTACTTGCTGCGGTAGCTGAACCCCTTTATCCTTTGCATGACCTGTCATTCCACAGTAATTAGATGAAACCCACTAGCATGAGTAGGAGTTGTTTGAGCCCTGTTGTGCCTACTCATTCATGTTTGTTTGTCATGCCTGCTACTGCTTAGAGTTGAGTCAGGTCTGATTCATCGGGGATGAATCAGAGGCGTGTGAACATGTCCACTGTGTGTGAGCTAAGTGTGTGAACACGATTTGGTAAAGGTAGCGGTGAGAGGCCATGTAGGAGTACATGGTGGGTTGTCTCATTGCAGCCGTCCTCAGGAACTGAGTTCTGTGTTTGTGATCCATGATTCAGCTACTACCACGCATTGGGCCCGAAACCAATGGATCCTCTCGGCTTCTTGATCACCCTTGTCCTCTGTCCAGGAGTTGCAAGTAGTTTCTGGTGTTTGTAGTATGCTGGAGGCCGTGCGCAGCGCTGACCGTAGGGGTGGGCTGTTATGCGGTAGGCACGTGGCACGGTGTACCGGGCGCCCGTTTGGTGTCTCGGGAACCCTGTTCACATCGTTTGGGGCTCTGAGCGAAACTCCGGCTGGATCTCCTCATGGATGGAACCCGAATAGGCGATAAACCTGGACTAGAGACTTGAGTGTTTAGGCAGGCCGTGGCCGACACCCACGTTGGGCTTCCGCTTGAAGGTTGCCGAGTACATGTCGTGTAAACGGCGGTAAGTGGTGAGAGCGTGTGTGAAGAAGTACACCCCTGCAGGGTTATCATCATCTATTCGAATAGCCGTGTCCGCGGAAAAGGACTTCTGGGTTGCTTATATCAGTTCATAGACAAGTGAAAGTGGATACTCTAAAATACGCAAGATAAGCGTGAGTGCTATGGATGGCGTTCTCGTAGGGAGACGGGAGCGGATCCATAGTGGTGTATTGATATGGGGAATATGTGGACTCGTGTGCGCCACCTCAAAAGAGTTACATTGCAGTCGTAGTTCAGGATAGCCACCGAGTCAAAGCTGGCTTGCTGCAGTTAAACCCCACCATCCCCTTGTTGATAATGATGCATATGTAGTTAGTTCTGATGTAAGTCTTGCTGGGTACATTTGTACTCACGTTTGCCTATTTTATGTTTTGCAGAGAGACTTCGGTCTCACTAGTAGTTCCACGTGGACTTCGACGTTTAGCTTGATACCTCAGCTACGATCTTGTGCCCTCGGCAGGATCTGATAGATAGTCAGGCTTCTCAGCCTTTTTCATTTATAGATGTCTGTACTCAGACATGATAGCTTCCGCTTGTGCTTTGACTTGTATGCTCTGAATGTTGGGTCCTGAGACCCCTGTTTGTACTATCTTGCTCCTCGGAGCCTAATGAATAAACTACTTGAGTCGTAGAGTCATTTTGTGATGCCATGTTGTATTGCACATATCGAGCATATTGTGTGTATGTTATTGAAATGCTTGGTATGTGTGGGATCTGACTATCTAGTTGTTTATCTTTAGTAGCCTCTCTTATCGGGAAATGTCTCCTAGTGTTTCCACCGAGCCATGGTAGCTTGCTACTGCTCCGGAACACTTAGGCTGGCCGGCATGTGTCCTTCTTCGTTCCTGTGTCTGTCCCTTCGGGGAAATGTCACGCGATGAATACCGGAGTCCTGTTAGCCCGCTACAGCCCGGTTCACCGGAGTCCTGCTAGCCCAATGGTACAGCCTGGATTCACTCGTTGATGACCGACACGTTCGATGCTGGGTCATGGATGCCTGTCCCTGTAAGTCTGTGCCACTTTGGGTTTACGACTAGCCATGTCAGCCCGGGCTCCTTATCATATGGATGCTAGCGACACTGTCATATACGTGTGCCAAAAGGCGCAAACGGTCCCGGGTAAAGGTAAGGCGACACCCGTGGGAATACCGTGCGTGAGGCCGCAAAGTGATATGAAGGGTTACATGCTAGATCTATGTGGCATTGAGTCGGGGTCCTGACAGCGTTGGTATCAGAGCTTGACTGCCTGTAGGATTACCAAGCCAAACTGGTCGAAGTTGAGTCTAGAAATTCTTTAGTTATATAAGGGAATTGATTGTGGGATGGAACGTAAGGCTCTTTTTACTCCTTTACCTCATGCCCTTCTGATCTGAGTCATCATCTTCTCTTCTACGGGGATTAAGAACTAGGCTTTCTCTTCTTTCTATCAGGATCACGTATTACTAGTCCGTAGACTTATAAGATTGTTCGATTTAAGTCTCAGTTCAGTTCCTACTACTTCCGTATGTTAATTGATGATCTCGAAACCTTGATATTGTGCTTCTGAGTGGTTATGCCACCATTTTTTGTGAATGTCTCAAATCTTTTTCTGAGCATTTACAGCCGTTATGCTGTCCGAGTCATCCCAGGTTTCCAAAGAGTCTGATGCATTTGCAAAATCCTTTTCCTCTAGCTTCAATGTCTTTTAGGCCAGGTTAATCACACAAATTGTTGAGTTGAGGTACTCTACTGCCTCGACCTTTATGTTGGTATTATTATGACCCTAGGTGTCTTAGGGGATCATCTAGTAGTCTAGCCATGTTTTGTGTCCCAGTGTGATGATTCTGGCTTTTATTCTCGAAAGCATTCCGTCATGCCACTTAGTAGTAGGTATTCTATCCCTGGGTTTTGAACCCGAGATTCATCCTACTTGCTTCATGTTGATAGTTTTGCTCGTTCCTTTAGGTTATTAGTAACCTTTGCATTAGTCCTCGATGTTCGTGGTATTCCTTTCCTCCAAAAACTATGAACCGCTTATGGCAGATGTTCCTCGCTGATCGAAAGATCACAATCAGAGTGCTCTCGATGAGTTCTCCATGCTATGTTGTGACTCTGCCAGCTCAACCTTTCTGCAGGGGTTATCCGGAAGAATTATGTTGAACTTTGTTCGGCATACCAACCCATGTATCCACAACTCAGAAAGTTATATGTTCCTTTGAGTTGTCCCTCTTTAGTTGTCTACTGACCTTCGTCTATCAATTGATAGTCAAGAGTATGCGTGCGTTCGTTTATCGATGCCTATTACTCTTGTGGTCCGTCAAGCCATTCTATCGCAGAATGACTAGGAGAAACAAACTCCAGTACCTCTTCCATCTCTAGGATTGGGTCAAAGCAATTGTACTCCGCAGATCAAATTGCTAGCCCAGCTTTTGATTCTGTTCTACCCTGAAGTATTACCGTCTTTATGTCAGGATTTTCATGAGAATTGCACCGGCTCTTGTGAATTCTTGATGTAGTGATACTTCTCGCCATTATTATTCATCCCTCGGTTCCGTGTTGTCGCAACCGGAATGCCGACAAGTGAATCGTGATGTGTGAATTCAATACTCCTAGCAACCTTGTTGCTTGGTAGCTAATGGGCAATAATTTCATTCTTAGCGTGCTGGTTTTGAATCACCATTCTAAGATTGATCGTGCTACCTAGTCCTTATTTCCTGGTGCACTCTTTGGTTGATGAGTTAGGATTTTGTCAAGTCCTCGCTCATTTGATCATATCATCTTGCCCTGAAAAGCAAGATTGTTCTCGAGCTTAGTAACATATCGGTGGTTCGTGATTTCCGAAGATCTTCTCGGAAGTATTACCAGGTTGTCACCTGACCGCTATGTTGAGCTCGTGATCAAGTTGGTTTCTTGTGAACCACCCTTTCTCCAAGAATCTGTGATAGATATCCCTGAGCTAGTTGGTTAAGCTAGACAACAACTTGGAGGGTTGGAAGATAAACGCTTGCCTGACTTAGTTCGTTCCAAAGGGATATTCTTGTGTAGTGTGTGTTGAAGAAAGATGATATCTTCATCGATTGGTCCCTGTGATCAGTTGCTGGACCTATCGTCTTATCAATCCTTTGATTTGAGTGTGGGCTATCGTCAAATCAAATCAGTACCAACGATGCTCGTAATGTTGTCTTATTCGTGGTTGATCCCTCGAGCATACATCATTATATCTTTGGTCTGACCAATGCTATCACCGTGTTCACTTAACTATGGAATTCCTTTTTAAAAGGAAACCTAGATGAATTGTTGTTGAGCCCATTGACAACATCCTTATCTCCTCCATGATTTTGTTGAACATTAAGCTAGTGTTGGAAACTTTTGAAAGCATTTGTTCATGCTAGCTCATGAAGCATATGTTCGGATGTAAGAAGTGACTTCCTCTAGTTCATGTGCATTTGATGCAAGTTGCCGCCGTGGACTCGAGAAAGTCAATGTTGCTTCCTCTGGAATAATCGCAAGTCAGTCATGCACACGTGCGAAGTATTCTGTGGTCTGGACACTTGCAACCTTCATTCCATATGTGTATCCTAGCACACCAACCCACTGACTGATTTGTTCAAGGAGAAGGAGTATCTTCATAAGCGCTAACCCGGGCTTAATCAAGAACTTTGATATCCTCGATGATGGTTCCCAACCAGAACTCGGTAGTGCTTTATTATAAGACTACCATGTGGTCATGCTTGTCTGGGACAACATGTTCACATGTTTGTAGCAGAACCAGCTCATGTTTTGGAGCTTGCTATCATAGTTCATTTCCCGAGAATATCGCAACGTCATCTCGTCGATTTGTGTTGCAAACTTTCATTTTTCTTCCCAGACTCGATGAGTCTGGAATATCCTGACACCAACCAGATCTGAGTCTCAGGCAGATATGATGGTTGGAATATTTTCCAAGAACTATAATATTGGTCCCTCGATAACCGGTAAAGTGGATGTCGTGGCCAACACACCCAGCCGGAAGACCTATTATTGTAGTATCTTGTTTGAGGAAGTTGGCCACCTCCCCATAAGGATTTCGTAGGATTTACCTCCGTAACTGTTCCTTATGGATTCTATTGCTCCCGAAGTCCGACCTTTACTTGATGTTCTAGTTAGCAAACCATATCTATGAATGGGTTACACTAGCACGTCAAGGAGAACATTAGAAGCGGGGTGCTAAATGTCTCTCGGTCGATCATCCAGATTTTGTTTCCTTGGCCTCGCTAGGGTGAAATCTGAGAAAGTGTTATCTTCCTTTGCATCTGCATCATCCGTCATCATTCGTCATGGTAGCAAGTTGTGTTGCCAGGATCCTTGACACGGATGTTGGTAAAACCTTGATGATGGTGGAAATGCTCAAGTTCTTGAGAGCACGCACAAGCGCTATGTGTTATCATCGGCTCTAATTGGGATGCTCTCAGTTTCCTCGGCAATGCTATGACCTATTCAAACAGTGAATTAACTCTCTAGTGTTGGGTTCTTCCCCAGTTACTAGAATCATTCCCAGCATTTGCATTTTGTTCCCAGCTTGCACCGCCAATGTGCCATTCTACCATGGGTCTCTTCCATTTCCGGTGGTAAGAAAATTCATCCATTACGTTGTCTTCAACAAGGTAATCCACATCATCCAATTCCGAGTATGCCATTCTACCGACCCCCTCCAAAAGACCGGTCGAGAATTGCCTTAGGTTGGTTTAACGAGTCTCAATGATCTCTGAATCAAAGGTAATTCTTTTTGCCACTTAAGGGGATATTTCTATGAGTCACCTTCCCTAAGGTGCATCGTTATGGTATTATGGAAACACAACTCCTCGCTACGTTGACAACCGTTCACCACCCTCTTAGGTGTGGAATTGTGGTCTACCTAGTGAACCTTCGTCATCTGCTTCACTCCATTCCTATGGATGTGTGCTTCGCCTCTCAGCTCGAGAGATGTTGCTATGTCTCATTCCGTGAGTTAATCCTGAGTTGTTCGACCTTCGAGAAGAACCATTCTTTTAGGGTTTTTCCTTTCCTCTCGTTGTCATGTTGGCAGGATTTCTCAGAGCAAGACGACAAGACAAAGATGGTGTTCAAATCAACGCTCATTTGAAGTGCAACCTGTATCGTGAAGATTGTGCTAGTTGTGTTACCCCCCCTCACCTTGCCCTACGCTTGAATCTCGGGACGAGATTTTTGTTTAGTGGGGGTGAGTTGTCACAGCCCCAGTTCAGCCCTTGCTTGACTTTGCTTGTTCATCATGCCATCATGTTTAAATTCCAAAGAAATTTGAGATGGGGATTGTTGAAACCCTAGCACCAAATGAAATTTAACTAGGTTCAATAAAAATATTTTCAATAACCCAGAATGCCCTCTGGAAATGTTCATAATTTCTGTTAAAGGTGAAAACCTCTTCCAAAAATGATGAACATATTTATAGGCTATTCCAGGATTTTTGAATTTAATTATATAGTATTTGCATTTGGGCATTTAAATGCTATTAAATATTTCAAATGCTCAAATAATCATAAACTAAAATGTTTACTGTTGGATATTTTCTAAACAGTAGCCATGATTAGTTTCATGATTTTTGAAAGTGTCTGAGTATTTTTAATAAAGCCCTAAATTTACAGAATAATAGAAAACTGAGATATTAGGAAAAAAGGAGATAGAGAGAGAGGATACCTGGCCACTTACCCAGCCCAGCAGTGCGGCCCACCGGCCCAACTGCCAGTCGTCGTCTCCACCGCGCCAGTCGGACGCCGAGCGCGTGCCCGACGCGCGCGCACGGCCGTGCTGCCACGCCACCTGCCTGCCTGCCCGCATCCTCGGGACAGCGCAACGCCGCGGGTCTTCCTCCTCGGTGCCGTCCCGATCGATCCGGCCTCCCATTCGCCCCCCTACGCCTCTCCTCGCCCGCTCCCCGCCATGGCCGAAGCCTCCATGGACGCGCTGTCGTAACCCCGCACCCACAGCCACTGCCCCACCTCTCCGACGTGATCCCGAGCTCCGCCACGACGTCGTCGTCCTCTCCATCGAGTCACGCGGCGCCAGAAGCTCTGCTGCATCTCCAACGCCGCCGTTTCCGACCTCGGGTGCCGGTGATCCCCGCCGTCGATTCGCCGAACCCCGTGCCTCCCCTGCCTCGCCAGCAGCACCAGAAGAACCGCGGTGAGCCGCTGCATTGTTTCCCCCATGCCTCGTTGCCTAATTCGCCCCCTAGCCGCATCAACCACCGGAGCCGAGAACTCCACGCCGCCGGCGATGTCGCCGCCGTCACTGCAGCCAGTAAGGCTCGAAACCGAGCACGGCACCGTGCTCCTAGCATCTTCAGGAGCTCGGTGGGCCCCTTAGCCATCCCTCCCGTTCTCTGTGGCCTCGCCCCGCTCGAACCCGTAGCTCCGGCCGCCGCCAAACACGTCGCCGGCGCCTTTTCCGGCGACCCCGAACCGAACTACCTGCACCACTCGCCGCGGGCCACTCCCAGCTATCCATAGCGCCCAACGGCGCCCCGAACGGTGCCCTGTACGTGAAACCCGCACCTGCACCGCCGCGTTTAGCCTCGCCGGCGGCTAAACGCCGGCGAGTTGACCCCGCCGACCAGGGGGTTTGACCTTTTGACCTCCCCTGGGTCCATGACAGGTGGGCCCCCGCCATCAGGTGATTAGCTTAAGCTAATCACCACCTAATCTAACCCCAGAGCCACTGACATGTGGGCCCTAGTGCCCTAATCTTTAATTAAATTAAACTAACCCCCCCTGTCTAACCTGTGTCACTGACGTGTGGCCCCCACATGTCAGGTTTGACCCGAGCCAGTCCAGTTGACCTGCTGACGTCATCATGACGTCAGGCTGATGCAGTAATTGTTTTCTGGAGTTTTTAAATAAATCAGAAATGATTTATTAATTTCAGAAAATGCCCTAAACTTCAATAAATCATAGAAAATTAACCGTAACTCCAAATTAAATAATTTATATATGAAAAATTATCAGAAAAATTCAAGGAATCCATCTGTACCATTTTCATGCATGTTAGAACAACTTATAGCTGCTGTTTAGCACAAATCAATTAAATGGCATTTGAATAATCACATATGGAGTTTAAATTTGAATCTTGTATTCAAACCAACTTCATTTAATCTGTTGCTAGTTGCATTAGCTCAAAACACATTCATTTTGCCATGTCATGATCATGCATCATATTGTGCATTGCATTGATTGTGTTCCCTTCTATGTTGCCGGTAATTGTCCCCTCTCGATAGACGTGATACCGATGATGTGATCGTTGACACTGATGAAGACTCAATGTTATCTTCAGAAGTGCCAGGCAAGCAAAACCCCCTTGTTCATTCCGATACAATCCTACTCTCTCGCTCCTGCTCTCTTTTAATGCATTAGGACAACACCGATTTATCTGTTACTTGCTGCGGTAGCTGAACCCCTTTATCCTTTGCATGACCTGTCATTCCACAGTAATTAGATGAAACCCACTAGCATGAGTAGGAGTTGTTTGAGCCCTGTTGTGCCTACTCATTCATGTTTGTTTGTCATGCCTGCTACTGCTTAGAGTTGAGTCAGGTCTGATTCATCGGGGATGAATCAGAGGCGTGTGAACATGTCCACTGTGTGTGAGCTAAGTGTGTGAACACGATTTGGTAAAGGTAGCGGTGAGAGGCCATGTAGGAGTACATGGTGGGTTGTCTCATTGCAGCCGTCCTCAGGAACTGAGTTCTGTGTTTGTGATCCATGATTCAGCTACTACCACGCATTGGGCCCGAAACCAATGGACCCTCTCGGCTTCTTGATCACCCTTGTCCTCTGTCCAGGAGTTGCAAGTAGTTTCTGGTGTTTGTAGTATGCTGGAGGCCGTGTGCAGCGCTGACCGTAGGGGTGGGCTGTGATGCGGTAGGCACGTGGCACGGTGTACCGGGCGCCCGTTTGGTGTCTCGGGAACCCTGTTCACATCGTTTGGGGCTGTGAGCGAAACTCCGGCCGGATCTCCTCATGGATGGAACCCGAATAGGCGATAAACCTGGACTAGAGACTTGAGTGTTTAGGCAGGCCGTGGCCGACACCCACGTTGGGCTTCCGCTTGAAGGTTGCCGAGTACATGTCGTGTAAACGGCGGTAAGTGGTGAGAGCGTGTGTGAAGAAGTACACCCCTGCAGGGTTATCATCATCTATTCGAATAGCCGTGTCCGCGGAAAAGGACTTCTGGGTTGCTTATATCAGTTCATAGACAAGTGAAAGTGGATACTCTAAAATACGCAAGATAAGCGTGAGTGCTATGGATGGCGTTCTCGTAGGGAGACGGGAGCGGATCCATAGTGGTGTATTGATATGGGGAATATGTGGACTCGTGTGCGCCACCTCAAAAGAGTTACATTGCAGTCGTAGTTCAGGATAGCCACCGAGTCAAAGCTGGCTTGCTGCAGTTAAACCCCACCATCCCCTTGTTGATAATGATGCATATGTAGTTAGTTCTGATGTAAGTCTTGCTGGGTACATTTGTACTCACGTTTGCCTATTTTATGTTTTGCAGAGAGACTTCGGTCTCACTAGTAGTTCCACGTGGACTTCGACGTTTAGCTTGATACCTCAGCTACGATCTTGTGCCCTCGGCAGGATCTGATAGATAGTCAGGCTTCTCAGCCTTTTTCATTTAGAGATGTCTGTACTCAGACATGATAGCTTCCGCTTGTGCTTTGACTTGTATGCTCTGAATGTTGGGTCGTGAGACCCCTGTTTGTAATATCTCGCTCCTCGGAGCCTAATGAATAAACTACTTGAGTCGTAGAGTCATTTTGTGATGCCATGTTGTATTGCACATATCGAGCATATTGTGTGTATGTTATTGAAATGCTTGGTATGTGTGGGATCTGACTATCTAGTTGTTTATCTTTAGTAGCCTCTCTTATCGGGAAATGTCTCCTAGTGTTTCCACCAAGCCATGGTAGCTTGCTACTGCTCCGGAACACTTAGGCTGGCCGGCATGTGTCCTTCTTCGTTCCTGTGTCTGTCCCTTCGGGGAAATGTCACGCGATGAATACCGGAGTCCTGTTAGCCCGCTACAGCCCGGTTCACCGGAGTCCTGCTAGCCCAGTGCTACAGCCTGGATTCACTCGTTGATGACCGACACGTTCGATGCTGGGTCATGGATGCCTGTCCCTGTAAGTCTGTGCCACTTTGGGTTTACGACTAGCCATGTCAGCCCGGGCTCCTTATCATATGGATGCTAGCGACACTGTCATATACGTGTGCCAAAAGGCGCAAACGGTCCCGGGTAAAGGTAAGGCGACACCCGTGGGAATACCGTGCGTGAGGCCGCAAAGTGATATGAAGGGTTACATGCTAGATGTATGTGGCATTGAGTCGGGGTCCTGACAAGTTAAGACATTGACTGTCCTGCCCGATGGGTGAGTAAGTTGAACGGTTCTAGTGGCACAATCGATCTTAGCATAATGAGCTGACATCCAGTCCAGACCCAAGATGATATTTATGTTGGAGGACTTGAGAGCTATTAAGGATGCAAGGAAGACAAGTCTATCGACAAGAATTTCGTTCCCATGGCTTACTCTAGAAGTTTGCCATTTGGAACCCGGAGTTTGAATTACCATGGAAGTGGGCATGTCGCAGAATGTCGTGTTATGCAATCGAGCATAGTTCTCGGATATGAATGAATGAGATGCTCCAGTATCAAAAATAACAGATGTCGGATGGCAGTTAACAAGGAGTGTACCAAGGACAACGTTAGGATCCTCATGAGCCTCCTCGGCTGAAACAAAATTGACATGGCCACGTACAGTGGTGGCCGGCTTGGCGTAGAAAGTCTTCCCCGCTGGCTTACCACGGCCAACGGACTTTCCAGTTTGATTGGGGTTGTTGTTCTGGGGACACTCTCGGCTATAGTGACCCGGCTCTCCACACTTGAAGCACGTCACCACATTGGGGCGTGGAGCAGCATTAGCAGCGGGGCCACCATAGGGCTTGGGCGGTGCAAATTGCTGGTTGGGACGAGGCGCCTCAAAGGATGGCCTCGGAATGAACCTGGGTGGCAGTGCCGTGCTTGGAATCCACACCCGGCGCTTCTGAGCCCCAGAGCCGGATGAAGAGCCAAAATCACGGGAGTGCTTGCGTGAAGCGTCATAATCAGTCTGGCCTGTCTCAGCACTGATGGCTTTATTGACCAACTTCTGAAAGGATGTGCACTCGTGCAGACGGAGATCGCGGCGAAGCTCAGGGCTAAGTCCCTTGCGGAACCTTGCCTGCTTCTTAGCGTCAGTAGATACCTCTTCAGGAGCATAACGTGCCAAGTTCCCAAATTCACGACTGTAAGCATACACAGTCATTCTCCCTTGGGTGAAGTTGCGGAACTCCTCCCTCTTGCGATCCATGAGACCTTCCGGAATGTGATGCTCATGGAAAGCCTCACTGAATTCAGCCCAAGTAGTGATTTGACCGACCGGGCGCATAGCTTCGAAGTTTTCCCACCAAAGGCTAGCAGGGCCTTCGAGGTGATAGGCAGCATAAGTAACCTTGTCGGCTTCGGCTACGTTAGCAGAATGTAGCTTGTGGGTGATGCTGCGAAGCCAGTCATCCGCGTCGAGGGGCTCGACGGAATGGTTGAACTTTGGTGGGTACAGCTTGATAAAGTCATTGATTGACACCAAGTCATTTCGCGGGTGGCGTGCAGTGTTCTGCTCAATCCGCTCCAGCAGGCGGTTAGTCTCATGCTTGTTTCTTTCCGCCTCTAGCATCACTTCGGCCAGAGAAGGTGGGTGAGGCAGATTTTCACCTCTAGCTGCACTGGCTTCCCCCTGCTCCGGGACAACAGGGTTGCCGCGGGTGTTGACCATCCTAGGAGAAAACAAGACAACAGTTTAGACAAGGATGGCTCAAACTTAGCAAGGAAGTGCAGAATGTAATGGATAACACAGAATGCAGAGATGTTCATCCGTATGTCATGGTAATATAAAACTGCCATATATATACCAACGGTCATACACATCATACATAGTTTAGTACAAGCCCAAGCTACAGTACAACTATGATGAAAGACGTTACATCTCATCGGAGGCATTCCAAGCTCCTATACATTATTTGTCTACACCTCCGGAATCGATTACACGCCAAGTCATATTCCACAAGTCACGTAGGACAGTGGAGATACAACTACTACAATACTAGTGGTATTACTACTAACTCAGACAGCTCCGTAGTAGTCCTCATAGAAGTCACCTCCATAGCCTGGAAGTTCAACGTGACCATCTGGGAACAGACAGTCCTGAGGAGCCTGTGGACCATAGGGGCTAGGATGAGGTCTAGGACCAACAAACGGTGGCCTGCAGGGACCATCGGGTGGGGTGATGCCTCCCACATCATGTCAATCCACCATGCCTGGCAGAGCTGATCTCACAGGATACAGATCCCTTGTATCCATACATCCAGCTTGCACCGAAGGTGCAAACCGAGTCAATGTGGCCCAATGATCAGGACGGGTATTGAAAAGCTCCAACCTCAAGGCCCGATTCTCTCGATCCTTATCTTCGAGCATCTCGGCAGTGGTACGAGTTAATGAGTCCTCCTGAGTGGAGTCAGCATAGATGGCCTGAAGATACCCTTGCGCTCCCGGAAGTGAAGCTGGCATGTAACGGAAGTCGGTGTTCCGAAGCAGGCCAGTCCGGACTCGCATGATGGTCATCATGGAATAGGCAGCATCCTGCACAGCCATCTCAACGGTAACCCCGAGTCCATAGGAATAGTGAAGGGGCTCGGTAGATCCAGGATAAGAAGGAACTATCCTGACGGTGCAGAAATACTGGCTTTGGTTAAAGTCGCGGAACTACTCTTCGACGGTGTATTCGGGATACCAACGGTAACCCGTCTCGATCATGACCCGGACTAACATAGCAGTATGACCGGGCACGTCGAGGCACCTGGTCAGGCGAACCACTTGGTTATGAACGCGGTTGGCCATCTAAAAGCACAACCACAAGACAAAGACATCAGAATTTCTACGGAAAATTGGACAGCATAACGGCTGTAAATGCTCAGAAAAAGATTTGAGACCTCCACAACAGTTCACAATACCACTCAACAACATCATATCAAGGTTCTGATTCAATTAGCAACATACTAAGAATAGTAGAAACTGAACTGGGACTTGTAACAACAATCCTATAAACTACTACGGATTAGTAACACGTGAACCTGATAGAGGAAGAGAGCCTAGTCCTTAACCCACGTTGAATGAGGAGAGAATGACTCAGATCAGAGGCATAGGTAAAGGAGTAAAAGAACCTTACGTTCCCTCCCACAATCAATTCTCCTACATATAACTAGAGCATTTCTAGACTCGACATCGACCAGTTTGGCTCAACGAACCTACAGGCAGTCCGGCTCTGATACCAACGCTGTCAGGACCCCGGTTCCAAGTCACATCGATCTAGCCGGTAACACCTCATATCACTTTGCAGCCTCACGCACGGTATCCCATGGGTGTCGCCTTACCATGGCCCGGGTCCGTTTGTGCCTTTTGGCTCACGTATATGATAGTGTCGCTAGCATCCATATGACAGGGAACCCGGGCCGACATGGCTAGTCGTGAACCCAAACCGGCACAGACCTATGGAGACAGGCATACATGGATCCCATCGAACATGTCGGTCATCAACGAGTGATTCTGGGCTGTAGCACTAGGCTAACAGGACTCCGGGGAACCCCGGGCTGTAGCAGGCTAGGCAGGACTCCGGAAGTCACCGTGTGACATTTCCCTGAAGGGACAGACATAGGGACAAAGTGAAACACATGCCGGCCAGTCAAGTGTCCTGAACAGTAGTGCTGGGCTAGCAGGACTCCGGTGAACCGGGCTATAGCGGACTACTATGGCTCGAGGAACACTAGACTACATTTCCCCATAAGAAAGGCTGCCAAGGATAAACAACTAGGTTGTCGGATCCCACTCATACCAAGCATTTCAATCATACACACAATATGCCCGATATGAGTACATACAACATGGCATCCCACTCAAGTACTTTATTTAAAGGCTCCAGAGAGCCATACATAACATGTTCATACAGATAGGGGTCACATGACCCGACACTCAAGTCATACAAACATACAAGCACATGCGGAAGCAACTAGTCTGAGTACAGACTCTAGAAAGAAAGAAGGCTTCTCGAAGCCTTTCTATCTACATAGGGCCCTCCATGGCCAGGATCACCACCTGGGTGGCTAGTCACTCGTCGATGTCAAGGTCTACATAAAACCCATCGGAGGGGGCAGTGTTGTCATCTGAAAACAACAAATAAGTAAACATGAGTACAAAGGTACTCAGCAAGTCTTACATCAGAACCTACTATACATGCTTATTCTCAAGAAGGCGGTGGGGTTGATGCAGCAAGCCAGCTTAGACTCTTGGCTAAGCTATCCTACGGAACTCCACCAGAAAAATAGTTTTCGCACACGAGTCCACTACTCACCAACACAATACTCCACCGGGGATCCTCCCTCGTCATCCTACGAGAGGGCCATCCTCGGTACTCACACTTATCTTGAGTCTTTTAGTAGTATCCATTAACTTGTCTATGAACTGTATATGCAACCAAGTAGTCCTTTACCGTGGACGCGGCTATTCGAATAGTTTTATACCCTGCAGGGGTGTACTTCGTCACACATGTTTCCACCACTTAGCATCTGCACACGATATGTGCTCGGCAGACTTCAAGCGAAGACCGACGTGGGTGTAGACCACGACCTGACTAACCTCACAAGTCTCTAGTCCAGGTTTATCGCCTATTCAGGTCCCATCCGCAAGGAAATCCAGCCGGGGTGTCCTCAACGGCCCCAAACGATGTGAACAGGGTTCCCGAGACACCAAATGGGTGACTCAGTACACCGTTCCATGGTGTATCTACCGCAACATAGCCCACCCCTAGGGTCAGCGCTACGCACGGCCGCCAACACATGTCCTACAAACACCAGAAACTAGTTGCAACTCCTGGACAGAGGCGAGAGGGGTCAGTAAGTCGAGCGGGGTCATATTTCAAGGCCCAATGTATGGTTGTAGCTGAATCTTAAATCACGCATACAGATCTCAGTTCTTAGGGACGACCTCAATGAAACAACCCACCATGTACTCCTACATGGCCTCTCATCGATACCTTTACCAAAACATGTTCAACACATCCCTCACATTACCGGCATAAGCATTTCACTCTAGCCCATCTCCCAGAAGAACCAGACCTGATACAACTCTAAGCATAGCAGGCATAGCAAGGTAGGAATCACATACATGGCCCAATCAACTCCTACACATGCTAGTGGGTTCCATCTAGCTACTATGGCAATGACAGGTCATGCAGAGGATAAGGGTTCAACTACCGTAGCACACAGCAGTTTGAATCGCGTTGTCTTAATGCAGTAAGCAAGAGCAGAAGCGAGAACATGGGTTTGTATCGGAATGATCAATGGTTGCTTGCCTGATGGAGTGGTAGCGGGATACTGCCCTTCAGTTGGATACTCGTGAATATCCTCGGAGGCAGAACCTACCACGGAGAACACATCAAAACCCAATCAACACATGACGATATGCAACAATATGATGCATGCTATGACATGGCAATCTGATTGTGTCTTGTCCTAATTCAAGCTAAAATAGAAAGGGATGAACTCATTTGAATCAAAGATTCAAATATTAGCTCATTAAACATGGCATTTATAGTGCAATACCTTATTCTGCCTAAACAGCAAGGTAAACTTGTTTTGTCATGCATGAAACCATTACAGATGGATAGATTGAATTTTTCTGATAATTTTTCATATATAAATTATTTCATTTGGAGTTACGGTTGAATTTCTATGAATTTTTGAAGTTTGAACTATTTTCTGGAATTTCCTGTATAAAAATAAATCCAGAAAATGCAGTGATACGTCAGCATTGCGTCATGCTAACCTCAGCAGGTCAAAGGCGCCAGCCCAGGTCAAACCTGACTGGTGGGCCCCTTCTGTCAGCCTCTCAGTGCACTAACTACGTTTAGTTAGCCTAATTACTGAGCAGGGCCCACTAGTCAGTGACTGTACTAATTAAACTAACTAATTTTAGTTAGAAACTAATCTGGATAATTAGCAGAGGGGGGGCCCACTTGTCATTGACTCAAAGGAGTCAACCTGGGCCCACCCAAACCACCGGTCAACAGGACTAATCCCGTCGGCGTTGAGTCGCCGGCGAGGCCGAGACGGCGAAGGGCTTCGGAAAACGCCCTCAGGCGACCAAATCGACGGTGGAGACCATCTACGGGTAGCTGGGAACAAGCCACAGTGTTTGGTGGTGGTAGTTGGGCTCGGGGTGGCCAGAAACGTCGCCGGCGACGAGCTTGGCGGTCGCTGGAGTCGGGTGAGGACGGTTTCGAGGCTACGGTGCACGGGAGGAAGAGCTGGTGGTGGCTACGGGTTCCTGGTGCTGAACTGAGCACGGTGAGGCGCTCGGACTCGTGCTTGCACGGCCGTAGCCACGACAGCGACATTTCCGGCGGCGAGGAGCGCTCGGGCTCGAAGGGGGCAGTGGCTACGAGGCGTAATCGAGCATGGGAACTAGGGGGAAAAGAAGAGGAGCTCACAGCGGAGTCGAAGAGGGGGTCACAGCGAGCTCGGGGACGGGCTGGAGAAGAGGTGCGGTCGCCGGCGATCTCGGATGCCCGAGGTTGAAGACGAGGGCGAAGGCGGCGTTGCAGGGCTTCTGGCGAAGCGTGGCTCGGTGGGGAGGACGAGGGAGTCGAGGTGGAGCTGATGGGCTCGTCGGAGGGGCGAGGGAGTGGCTGTGGTGGCAACTACGGCGATCGGCGGTGAGGGACGTGCTCGGCCGTCGCGGGGGAGAGTGAGAGAGACGAGGGGGAGAGTGTGAGAGGATGAGAGGGAGACGTGGGGGATCGCGTGGCGTCCTCTGGGCGTCTCCCGGCGTCGGCAGAAGCAGGAGGTGGCCGGCGCGTGGCCGGCGCACGGCGAGCACGCGCCCCTGCCTCCTGGCGCGAGGTAGGGGGTGACTGGCCGAGCCAGTAGGCTGGGCCGAGCCAGGTAAGGCCCAGGTGTGCTTCTTTCTCCTCTTTTTTGTTGTTTTAGTTTCTGTTTTCTATTAAACTGCAACTGTTTAGATTTATTTAAAATACTAGAACATTTCCAAAAATCCTGAAAATAAATGTGGCCTCTGTTTAGAATATTTCCAACAGGAAACATTTACTCCCAGAATTATTTGAGCATTTAAATTATTTTAGAGCATTTCGGCTAGGGTAGTAAAGGGAGAACTACTGCGATTGTGTTTCTGGTTCACCTGGTCAAATACCTCAGTAGAGAAAGCCGAAAACTGACTGTCATGATGCGGCGGGAGCTGGTTAACCGCTCGATGACTTAACAGGATCCTTTGAGATTCCCCCGTATTATACGAAGGACCTTCTTTCGGGTCCTACATGTAACGCACTGCATTGGGATAGTTGCATACATAACAGGATCTATATCGTAGATCCACCATAAAACTCCTATGGCTAAGTGAAAGTGTTAACGCCCTATAGTCCGATTGCCTAGTTCACCGCATTGACATCTCCTTTTTGGACCAAGACGTTGGGTTAAGAGTGATCAATTGCTTTTCTGAACACCCCCGTATTTCCTACGAGGGGGCTGAAGCCGATGACTGGAAATCTTGGCGATTATATAAAGAAGGCCGCAAAGGAGGATTCAAAGCTTTTAAGCAACTCTAAAATAAACTTTATTATTTCATAATGTTGTCTTTCACAATGTCAATACATCTCACTCGAATATCATATCTTTCGAGCACTGACCCTCTATGAACCGGGCAACCGCTAAGATATCTTCGAAGTAATGCTCTGGTGCGTAATGGTCCTTGCCCTTTGGTGGACTCTTCGCTACAACATCGATAGCCTTCATCTTTGTTTAGTATGTTTTCACACGGGCAAGGGCCATCCGTGCACCTTCAATGCACGTTGATCGCTTAATAGTGTCGATGCGCAGCACCGCGGCAGCAAGTCGCCACAGCAAACCAAAATAACTATCCAGAATTGGCTCGGTCAGCCACAGCCGGACTACGACGTCTTTCATGGCCGCGTCGGATATCCGGTACAGTTCTTCCCATTGGGTCATCTGTTTGTTCAGCAACAGTGGGCGCTTTGATGCACCAAATTGCGACAAGAAAAGCTTCTCCATTGCATACCCTTCTTGCGCTTGGTAAAACTGCGCCGCATTGGAAGCACTCTTCGACAAATCCAATAAAGCATCTGGAGAAATCCACACTTGATTAAGCGGGGCATAATTCAGATCGCCGAACTTAGTTTGCAGTAAAAAGGGCTTACCAGCCGCGACCTCCCTGGCTTGCCGGATCTCCTCCTGGGTTGCTCTAGATTCGGACCGGGCTTCTCTTGCCTTTTGTAAGGCCTTGTCAAGATCATCCGGTTTGGCCTTATTATCCCTCTCTAGAAATCCGCAGCGGCTAACGGCCTCCATTAGTTCAAGGGTCATCGAGGATATTTTCTCCTTGCATAGGTGCCGAGCAGCTTGTTCGGCCTTTACCTCGGCAGATGCCTTTTTGGCAGCTGCATTACGAATCCGGGCATGCTCCTTGGCCCGGGCTAGCTCAGCCCGAAGGACCTTGACTGTGGCAGCACCATCTGCAAATATGGACATCTTATTGCACAATTCTTTGCATCATGCTTATATTGTACACACATGCATAGTATGGATGCCCCAAAAAACATACGTTGCACCTCGTCAAGTCGCCTTATCTTATGTTGCATATCCGCAACTTCTGTAGTCGGGGCAGTTACCGGGGAGGTCACAGCCTGTGTTCCAATTGATCAGATTATTTCCTGGGCATATCTTTTGATCCTCTGATCGCCTCCCTCGGGAAGCCAATCAGAGTCTCAGGGGCTACTATCTATACACAAATGTATTTTGTGAATAAAACACAATCGAACATATTACAGTACGAACCACGAAGCCTCTTAGCAGGCTCACGAAGGCCTCATTCAATCCACTTTTCGCGGACATGACCTTTTCAACCACTTTGCCCATCAAGGTACGATGTACCTCTAAGCGGATGCCTGCCACAGCATGTTCGTCAATGTATCCGGCGCCTCTGGGTCCTCGGAAGCTGCTGAAGGAGTACGACCACCCTTTGAAGGAATCCGTTTATTCGTATCCGGCTATAGACCAGACTGCTCGAGACCTCCATAATTGGGCCCCAGACCCTGGGCCTCGAAAATATCACCTTCGAATGGTGTCCTCATCCCTTGCACCACTTGTTGATCGGGGGAGACCCTCTGCGACAATACCTCGAAGTCGTCCGCCCTATTGGGCGAGGAGACTCGTGGAAGAGGACTGTTAAGAAGACTGCGTGCCGAACTGCAAAAAAACATATATTCTAGACGTTACAAGAAAGGAACATAACATGTTTAAAACACTCTTGTTCACTTATGATTTTGCCTGAGGCTTGTCCTCGTCATGGGACTACGCGATGATGTCGTCCTCCGAGCCCGGGCCACCCGTCAGAGGCATTTTGCCTCGCTTAGGAGCCTTTTCCTCCCAATCTTCGGAGGCGGCCCATTTCCTTCCGTCGGGGAAATAGATGTTGAATTCCCTTTCATTTTTGTCTTCAGACGATGGAATCTTAATTCCCCTGAACACAATGTCTGATATACCTTTAGGATGGAGGCCATCTTTGTTCCTCCCACTCTCCACTTTGCTCTGCTTCACATGCATCTAGTATGGTGCAGGGGCCAGCATCCTTGTTAACACGGGATCAGCTGAGCCTTTGGGAAGGGGCCGAACACCTAATTAATTCCGCTTTCTTTATCCAGCCCTCGAAGAAGATAGTTTGCCCAGTAATGTATTACGGCATCCTTAATACAAAGTGTTCGAAAGTCAAGTGCTTACCGGCGTTTCTGGATGGTTGCAGACGAGGCCGGCGTCCTCAGTGGTGTCCGGCCAATGTTTTCGTTTCCCGAAAAACAACTTCCACGTCCCCTTGTGCGTAATGCCGAAGAAGTGTTGGAGGGTTTGTGGTCCTTCCAGATTAAACTCCCATAAGCGGAGGGGCCTACGCTGGCACGATAGAATTCGACAGACTAGCATTACTTCAATCACATCGGCAAGATCGATGTATTTCTCAAGGAGGGTTCGGATGCGCTCTGTAGAGTCTGCACTTCATAAACTAATCCCCAGTCCATCCCCTTAGTAATCCATGATGCCAGCTGTAAAAGAGGGCCGGCATGGAATGCAGCTGTAGCTACCCACTTGGTACTATGGGGTTCCGTGACATAAAACCACTCTCGCTGCCATTGGTTGGATGTTTCGACAAGACGTGCCAAGAACAACCACGCCTCGAAACGTGAAACGGCGGGATAGGAAACGGTTCAAAATAAATAACTGGGTGAGCGTGATGTCACGTTATAAAAATTATTACCAGCAGATTGGACTCATAAAATACTTTACTCTACGATTGTGGTACTTGTGTTGTAGGTCCAGACACTGTCGTTTCGTCCGAAGACTATCCTGAAGTATTCGGAAAGGGTAACCCGCCTTGCAATGCCGAAGGCAATCTGTGCGCTGAACACCTCATCATTGAAGCCTAGTTCAGGGGCTACTGAGGGAGTCATGGAATAAGGGGTCCTTGGGCATCCGGCATGTTAGCCATGGGCCGGACTGATGGGCTGTGAAGATACGAAGACCAAAGACTGCACCCGTGTCTGGATGGGACTCTCGTTGGCATGGAAGGCAATCTTGGAGACCAACTATGAAGATTCCTTTCTCTGTAACCGACATTGTGTAACCCTAGATCTTTATAAATTGGAGGGCTAGGTCCATAGATAGGCCGAATCCTCATAATCATAGCTAGACTAGACTTTTAGGGTTTAGTCATTACGATCTCGTGGTAGATCGACTCTTGTAATAGTCATATTCATGAAGATCAATCAAGAAGGAAGTAGGGTATTACCTCCATAGAGAGGGCCTGAACTTGGGTAAAACATTGTGTCCCCCGTATCCTATTACCATTGATCCTAGACGCACAGTTCGGGACCCCCTACCCGAGATCCGCCGGTTTTGACACCGACAGCGCCCACTAGGGCCATGGGAAGCTAGTTTAACATGACCTTGTCGTCACAGCCTGCCGCCCAAACAGCCTCCTCATATGCCTGGAGGAAGCCTGCCGGGTCCGCCACGCCGTCCTATCGGAGCGGCAGGTCCGGCCTGAACTTGGGTGGCCACTGCACTTGTCTTAGGGAAGGGTTGATGGCCCGGAGGCCCTCAGCATCTCCGTGCGCGACCGTCGATCCAGCCGGAAGAGCGGGGCCCGCAATGAGAGCCGAACGAAGAGATGAAGCAGACGGAGATACGGTGCGGACGGAGAGGCGGACCTTCGACGCACCCCTACTTGGCGCGCCAAATGTTGAATTCAGGGTTCCGTAGACTCTTGAGAGGTTCAAACACGGGGGTGTGTGCGAAGAACTCGTCCTCATGAATCTGCCTATGCTCCAATCCCACGGCCTAGCTTGACGAATCCAATGAACGAGAGGCACAGTAGTTTATCCTGGTTCGGGCCACCTTGCGGGGTAATACCCTACTCCAGCTTTGTGGTGGATTGCCTCCAGAGGCTCTGGATGAACTAGTATAGTGGTAGCATAGCCTCGGGAGGTGAGGTGTTCTTGAGCTCGATGAGCTAGTTGATGAGAGGCTGATCCGAATGATCCGCCCCCTCTATGGTGGTGGCTAAGTCCTATTCATAGTGGCCTTGGTCCTCTTCCCAAATGTAGGAGGGAAGGGATCCCACAACAGCCAAATTCGAAGGGAGACAACTAGTACAAGTTATCCTGACAAAAGTGGTATTCGCCTGCAAAAGGCTCTTGTGGTGACACCACGGTGGGCTCCATGATGACCTCCATCCTAGCGGTCTTGGTCTTGTTGCACCGATATGGAAACATTTGCTTCATTCCTCGGCACCCCGCGCCTACGCTTGCCTCCTTAGCATCAAAGAGGAAACTGGTACACTGTGCCCGTTGGCGCCCGCCTGGCCTTGGTCGTCATGGCTCACGTCATATGAACCTAGCGAGGTGCACCTTGCATTGATATCTCCGCTCCTCGGGAGCCAGCCTGATGAGGCTGCCCCCAGGGAGGTCTTTGTGTCGTCCGCCTCACAAGGCTTGGCACCCCGCAAGGGTCTTGGGTTGTTGATGCTGAAGCTGGGCCGTACCGGGCCGTCAACAGAGCCACACCATGGGCTGCAGGCAGGCAAGATTGGGTACACCCGTTCCCAGGATGCCGACGTTTACTATGTGATCAAACTCATCACTTACATGCTCATCGGACCAAATCTAAGTGCCCCTCAATGTCGGCATCTCAAGGGGTGTCAACTTGCAACTACGGCCACGCCACACTTGAGAGACCCCCAGGGAAACATCGAGATGCATTTGTTTGAGTAGTTTATCTTTTGAGAGGAAAGGATGAACGAGGGAAGGCCTTATTTGCAAATGTGGTAAAGGGGTGTGGGTATCTTTTTGCAAAATTTACATAGTTTTCTTCCTATCAGTCGGATATAAATCGGACAACCTATATTGCAGGATGGCAGGCACACCATCATCACCAACTCTGTTTTTTATTAGAGTAGTAGACTAGAAAAATGCATGTGCATTGCATGGAACATCAAGATGCATTTATATGAGTAGTTTATCTTGTGGGAGAAAAGGATGAATGAGGGAAGGCCTTATTTGCAAATGGGGAGAGGGGTGTGGGTATCTTTTTGCAAAATTGCCATAGTTTCCTTCCTATCCTCAAGATATAAATCGGATGGCCTATAATGCAGGATGGCAGGCACACCATCATCAACTACTATGTTTTATATAAGAGTAGAAATAGAGACTACTACTACCAAATTGTCCGCCCGTGCGTTGCAATGGATCCAAAGTAGTAGAATAATACTTCTTCACGGGCTTGAAACATAAAGACTCTAGTTTTGATATACATATATCAGTAAAAATAAATCATGCCTCACTCAAAATATATTTCTCGGGTTGTCTTGATGAGGTGAGGGACGGGTGTGGCTTGTTTGAAGATAGAAGGTTTTAAAAATTTGGAGCTGTTTTTTTTACATTTTGTAGCATGGCACGGCATCCGGAGGACCCGAGCGTCTGAAAAAAAATTGAGTTTGGATCGGTGGCACACCCTGTGGCAAGATGCCCGTGTGGGCTTCTTCTAGAACTAGCAAGATGCCCATGCATTGTAGGGAACATCAAGATGCTTTTTTTTACAAAACACCTATTGTGATTGACCCTTGCAAGAGTAATCCTAGTGTGTAAAAACTAATGATATCTCGAGAATTTTATCGGAAAAATGGTATCTTTGGAACAAGTTTTCTCTAATACTGCTCCTTGCAGTGAGCGGTATGCAATGCATGTGTCAGCAGACATGACAGCTTGTCCATGGAAGTTGAACCACGACGACCATAACGTTTCTACCATTACCACAGATGATTCCCACGACACCGCTCCAACCCACGGCATTACGTCCCCCAACGTAAGCCTCATCCCTCTTGGCCCCACCGCTCCTGTGCCTTTGTGTGCATGACATATGGGGTAGCTGAACTATAGCGACCATCAAGTTTCTACCACAGCAACACCCGATTGGACGCGGTTTGCCTGATCTGCTCCTGTGCTCCGATCTATACTCCCGCACCATTGAATTTTCATCCAGTGATTGTGACACATTTTTTCTCGGGCATCAATCCTCAGTTGGAGTACTTATGTACTACAGGTAGTAGCCGTCGATGTGGCCATCTATGCCTCGTAATGCCCAAACGCCCAACTGTGGCACCCTCGCCCCGGTCACGCCACCACCGGCCGGTTCATCTCGAACGAGTGAGTCGCGAACCACGCCACGACCATGAGATGACATGTGGGCCAGCCGCATTTAAGGTCCACATGTCATTGACACACATGCCGATGCACTGAGCCACTGAAGCTCGGTCCCATGGGCCCCTAGAGGGAAATGTAACTCCTGCGCCAGGCCTTGTGGTGCTCCCATAGTACGAACTCATGCAAAACCCGGAATTTGTTTCTTACTACTACCAATGTGGCGGCCCATGCGTTGCAATGGATCTTAAGTATATCTATTTAGTGGAGTGCACTCTAAACACATTATCTCTGGCCTTTCCTAGCCATGCAACCAAGCCACATAAGCTTCATGGGTGCCCCCCGCATTATATTATTCATACTACATTGACTGACAAAAAAGATAAATCACCCAAAACAAGATCTTCCCTTTTTTGTTCCCACGATGGTGTGCCGTGGATGTACCTAGGTTTATAGTGTATTAGTTGTAGTACAAACATCATACTAGTAGGAGTAGTAGTACAGGATGCTCCTACTCTATCAACGAGCCCCATCTGACACCAAATTTCTTGGCTTCCGTGCTATAGCTAGATCTTCCCCTCCTCATTTCAGTTTTCCAACATGGCGGGCGGTGTGTTGTTTGCCAATAGTCGGTTTGCTCAGTGGTGGTCCCACATGAAAGTTAAAATGCTAGGAAACAAGCCTTCCCTAGCTATGTGGCATGCCGAGTGGGTCGTGGAGTACTCCCGATTCCCGGGCGTGTGGGGATGCGACGCGAACGCGTCAGGCCTTTTCCTTCTACTAGCAATGTGCACGTGCGTTGCGATGGATCCGAAGTAGTACCGTAGAATAGTAGTACTTGTTCACAAACTTGAAAGAAAACACTCTTGTTTTTATATACATATATACCACTAAAAATATATTACTTTTGACTCAAAATATATTTCTCAGGAAGTTTTGATGAGGTGAAGGAGGGATGTGGTTGCTTTCAAGATAATAAGGGGTTTTATGCAAATTAGAGCGGAGAAGTGGACTATGGTTGCAAAAATGCTAGAACTTACCTCACACTCGTTAGATGCAGATCTAATGGTCAAAAACGATGGATGGCAGACACACCACCATCACCAACTGAGTCTTTTATGGGAGTAGGAGTAGAGAAACATGTATAAATTGTAACATTTGGTTCTGCTCCTTGGCACGGTCGATAGATAGAAATAATGATTGGAAACGCTAGGGTGGGGCTCTTTCTGCCAGATAAGCAGGGTAGTAGCTAGGTTGGGGCATCATCAGTTTGGTCACATGCGGTCCGACATGTTCTAGTGGTTCTAGCAAGATGCCCGTGCGTTGCACGAAGTTGATGGAAAAGGTAAGCAGAACTTATAAATGACAGCTCGAGTACTAGTTATAGTGATGCATATAATTAAGCAAAGGGGTTGCACATGTCTGTATTGACTGGAATGAGAATGCAATAGCACAATAAGAATTAAGGCCACGATGACGCGATCGTAGTGGTGGTCACAAGAAGAAAGATGCATCCATCAACATACGACCTCATCCTCCTCCTCAACTTTGTGTGTCGGGCCACCGACCGGCGGCTAAGGAGCGGCAGCTTTTGTGGCGAGGTCCTGGTGGTTCTCAACAAAGGCATCCAAGGCTTCTAGCCGGTTGAAGAAAGCCAATGTCGTAGCGTCCTCACTAGCCTCGTAGATACCTATGTACACGATTTTCTCATACACGAGGATGTGTAGGTCGACGTTCTTGCAGGGCGAGGTGCCTCATGACGAACTCGACCTCTACGTGGACATTCTTCATGGCGTCGTCGGGCAGTCGCAGCGCCACCAGTGCTCGAAAGAGGTTATGGCCATGGAGGCCGATTAGGGTGGCAGGCAATGAGGAGCCCAGCCACGCGGGCTGGAGGAGTACGACGATGTTGTCTGCGAGCTTCTTAACAACGGTGAACTTGTTGGTGGTGGCAACGATCATCTCGTCCAACTGAGAGTCGTAGATGGCATCGACGATGGCCATCCACCAGCCGGTCGCCAACACCGTTTGGAGATGATCCTCGATGCCATGCCGCAGGCCGGTGTCGTGGACCATATGGCACAGCCGCTGGACACTCACGGCTGGAGTGAGCACTTTTGCGCTTAGTGTAGGTGCTTTGGTGCGTATGATGTGGTAGATGCATTCGAATGGAGGGGTGCCTTTATATGAGTGCAAACTGCATGGCATTCACATCGTGCTGCCAATTTACCCGGTCCTCCTCCCATTACATCCCTCATGCATTCCAGATACTAATTAAAGGAGGATGCATCATTGGCCATTCAACATTTCGAGAACCGCTACCCTCTCCCTCGTCTGCATTAAAGCTATATCGGGAACTACGCTGCCCGCTGTCAAATCGAATAGTACTACGCCATCCGCAGCACGCTTGCCTGAACACGCCTCCTCGCCTCCATTAAACGCCTCCATTAAACCTGCATGCAAACCGAGAAACCTACTCCGGCCACACATCTGTTCATGAGCGGGCCGGAATTAAATGCAATGTTGGCCGAGCTCCTCCCATTCGCCCTGAGTTTAAACGAGGCCAGACGCCAGCCAAGCTCCTACCGTCCGTGCTCTATTTAAACGAGACCAAACAGACAGCGGGAAAGAATCTCACCCCTCCGCCGCTCCCCCATCTCCTCCTTCACCATTTTCTCCACTCTTCCGATGGCTTTCGAGGAGCCGTTCTCCAGTATACTACCCAGTTGGGTGGCCTGCCGAGCCCTCCGGATACGGGCGAGGCCGCACGGTGTTTGTTGGTGTCAAAACCGGCAGATCTCGGGTAGGGGGTCCCGAACTATGCGTCTAAGGACTGAAGGTAACAGGAGACAGGGACACGGTGTTTACCAAGGTTCGGGCCCTCTTGATGGAGGTAATACCCTATGTCCTGCTTGATTGACTTTGATGATTATAAGGGTTACAAGAGTTGATCTACCATGAGATTGTGATGGCTAAACCGTAGATGTCTAGCCTATATGATTATGATTGCCTCTACGGACTAAACCCTCCGGTTTATATAGACACTGGAGGGGGCTAGGGTTGTACAAAGTCGGTTTACAGAGAAAGGAATCTTCACATTCGCACGCCAAGCTTGCCTCCTATACCAAGAAGAGTCCCATCTGGACATAGGGGAAAGTCTTCCATCTTGTATCTTCACGGCCCATCAGCCGGCCCACGTCACATAGCCCGGACGCCCGAGTACCCGGTAATCTAGGACTCCCTCAGTAGCCCCCGAACCAGTCTTCAATGTTGATGTGTCTGGCACGCAAATTGTCTTCGGCAATGCAAGGTAGGTTCCTCCTCCACAGACTTCAAAGCATCCGAACCAAAGGACTGTATTCTGATTTAATTCTTCAGTCTTGGTGAATTCATCGAACAACTTGGATTTACATTAAATGTTATTTCCTTCCGTTTCTGCGCTATCGCTGCTTCGGCTTCCATGTGTCAGACGAATGCGAAGGGTCCAAGAATTTTTACACATAAGACCCGGGCCATGCAGGGAAGGCGTATATTTAAGGAGATTGAATCTCAGATGCAATTCCACATCAGGCGGAAAATCCTTAGAGCTTGCCACAAGAAAACATGCAAGCATGGCCAGTGCTCCCAGTTCTTCTTCTCGCACCCATGGTCAGCAAAAAGGCGATTGGGAGAGATGTTCTGTATCACATGCCTAGCTGAACAAGCTCCAGATGCAAGGATACCTCCCCCTGCAGATCTAGTCCCCGTTCGGGCGGGATTAACACCTTTTAGTGGCGAAGCCTTGGCAGAAAATTTCCCCATCCTTCAGAGGGGGAGCGAGTGTGCTTCATTTCCTTTTTATTAAGAGGCGTTGGATTTCCAATCCACCCTTTCCTCCGGGGTCTTGTGGAGTACTATGGACTCCAACTGCACAACGTCACGCCAGGCTCTATTCTGCACATCGCGGGCTTCGTCGCTCTCTTCGAGCTGTTCCTAGGCTTCAAGGCCAATTTTGAATTATGGAGGAGGCTTTTCTGCCTTGTCCCATGCTCCCAAAAGGGATCCATATTCGAGGTGGGCGGCGCCGAAGTGTGGCGCATAGCCAGGACAGGATACCTATCCGGTACTCCAAAGAAGGCATCCGAAGAGTGGCCCTCGGAGTGGTTTTATATTGAAGATGTCATTCTCTCTGACCCAATCCGACAAGGCCTACCTGCGTTTTCCAATGCTCCGTTAAAGAAGCGCCACAGCTGATGCCCCCAAAGACTCGAGGAGGAAGACAGTGCGGAGGTTCAGAAGCTAATGGACAAGACGAAAACACTTGCCCAATCTCGACTATCCATTATTGAGGTAATGTCAATTTCAATAACGTGGGGCGTTCAGCCGCTCCAATCCAGAGGACTCCCCATGTGGCTTTATAATGGAGAAGACGACGCATCACGATGCAGACGTAAGGGTCCAGACAACTTCGCCGTCTTGGCTGCCATGCTTGCTGACCTTTTTAAGGGGGAGAAAGAGGAATTCACTCGCCTTAAGTGCCAAGATGACTTTTCCATGTACAAGCCTCCCAGCTGGGTAAGCCTTTGCTCAGTAACTTTACTTAATACTCCTCCTGAGTCGTACCAAGCTGAACTTAGCCCCACCATTTCTTAACAGGAATGGAGGAAAGTTGTCGCGGAGATCTATAGACCCGCACCGCAGCCGGAGGACCATAATCGGGACCTGGATCCCGGATTCAAAGAGGATCCGGATATATCAGTAGAGTTTAAGGAGGGTTTTTTTCTATCAAGCAAGTTGCGATGGCACAGAAGTGGCCATTACAGCCAACTACCCCGGCCTTCTCCCTTCTTCTCACGTAAGTACCCTAAAGATGTCTCCTAAAAAGAGTTTTCTTATTGAGCTTCACCCACTACACTGTCTCGTATTTTAATGGGGCAGCGCTCGTCTCACCACTCCGCACCAGATGCATCCCTTAAAAGGGGGAGCCCGCGCAAGGTGGGTCTTCGAAGAGAAAGGCGGATGGCGACACTGCCCATCCTTCGTTGAAGAGGTATGGTTTCTAGTATGCCCCATGGTGATCATACCGAATTGGGATGTTCCTTACTACACCATATTTCAGGAGGAGCGTTCGCCAGACTATATCCAGATACGTCGCCCGACATACGTCCAATAATACGACCCCGGACCCTGTCTCCAGGGCTAGAGCTGATCCGGAAGCAATGCCGGATTGTCCTCTCTTCGAAGATTCGGATAATGTATCCATCACCATCTCCGAAGTGGAGAGTGCCATGAACCGTTGGTGCCGGAGGGCCGCTATGCACGACCCCAACTTTACTGAATAGGCATTCAATGCCTTCAGCTCGGTGGATGCATACATCCGAGCTGCTCATGATGGGCTTGCTGGAGCCACTTACCAGCTTTCAAAGGACTTGCGGGTAAGATTGTACTGCGTAGATTTAATAATCATGTAACAGTAGCCCCCGAGACTTGAAAACAGTTGAAACAACTGATTTTAAGTATCATTGTATAATCACGTACTCACGAAGAAGAACAACATGTTGTCTCAGGAGCTAGAAAATTGTCGGACCCACTTAACTACTTTTACCACCGAACTGGAGAAGTCCAAGGAAGCATTGACTGGTAATATCCCCTCCATCCCCAAAAATATGATCATGTGCCAGTAATGTTTTTTGAAATAAACACCATTGTATTTACGATGGCAGGATCACCGGGTCAGCTGGAAGAGAAAGTGAAGGCCGCGCAAGTGGCTGAACAACATGCCGAAAGGCAAGAGGCCGCTGGTCAGCGTGTACTGACATGGACCAGGAATGAAAGGAATAAGCTACAAGACGCAAACACCAAGCTAGGCGAAGAGCTGAAAGATGTGCAGGCTCAAGTGGCGGACGCCTTGAAGGAGAACAGAAAGCTGAGAGGCGGCATATTCAGTATGCTTTTTAACCTACTTCCGCACAGCTTGCTAATGCGAATCCTAACAAGTTTATTGTTGTAGGTGTGCTGACTGGGCGGCCCGAAGAAGAGGTGTACGGATTTCAGGGCGACCTACTACAAGATCTATAGAAGGTGCACGAACGAGCCTGTAAAGTAATCAGAAACATCGTGAAGGATTTATGGCCAGCCTATTCTCCTCTAGGAAGTATGGAGGAACTCGTTAATTTGTTCAAGGTAGGTCGACGCCGTTTTGGGCTATGGAAGATATCAGCCTACCGAAAAGGTGCGCGGGAAACCTGGGCCATGGTGAAAACACGGTACACCAGAATACATCCGAATCATATGGCGCGGGTCGGATCCGATGGGCAAGAAATTCCGGTCAGCCTGGTGTACGACCAAGTGAAGATAGCCGCCAAGTTTTCTCAGCAAGATTGTAACCTAGACAACCTCTTAGAGGGTCTAGAGGAAGAAAAAGTTTTTGAGTCCCAGTATCAATGTACTTTGTTGAAAAACTTGTCTCCAGCCGAATTTGTAAAACGATTGTCATGGCAGACTTTCTGCTTCGACCTCCGAAAACCATAGGTTTGGAGTGTTTCCAAATACTATACCGCAGGTAAACACCAAAGTATGTTCGGAAAACAGGCAGTCTGGTCATAGTTGCTTGAACAGACAAGTTGTATTATGGGAGTTATGTTATATTACAGTTGATTGTAAGAAACATCTTCCAGAGAGAATAGTTCTGTTAGGGGTTCCTTTCCCTGGGCCAACATGTAGTTTTTGCGCATGCCGAAGCTGTGATGCTAAAAAATCACAATACGTGTTATAATCTGGGGTTTTGTATTGCAACGAGGGCAGTTTGTGTTTTTCTCACCGAACAATCATTTCCTTAAGAACGCTAGCTTTCGGCTTCACCCGTCTGAGGTACACGTCTGGATAACCTGGCTGTAATGATCGCTGAGGTGCTCCCATTATGCCCTAGCCGAACAAGCGGGAACATAGGGCATAAGCACAGGGGCCAGGAAACCCAGCTTGGCAAAAGCATAAGTCATAAAGGAGAATATAATGGCGTAGAAAAGACATATGTGAGTAGACTCCACATATATAGGGTTAGCTTGATCCTCGAAAAATAAAAATAATAATAATAAGCTTCTTGTGAAAAGAAGCCCCCAGGTATTGTGGGGTATGTATATTTAAGGATGTATACCCCTCAAGTGTGCGGTTTATCCAAACATGAGCCAAAAAGTCATATAAAATGAAAAGAAGAAAGAGAAAAGAATGGAAAAAAGGTAACAAACAGTGGGTTCAGACTTAGGCGTAGAATCTTCGGAGTCTGGCAGCGTTCCATGGGTTCGGCTCCACGAGATTGTCCAATGCATTACGAAGGCGATAGGCTCCTCCAGTGAGAACTTCATCTATAATGAAGGGACCCTATCGTTTGGGCTTGAGCTTGTACTTTTTCTTCTCTGGTAGGCGTAGAACGAGTTCACCGACATTGTAAGTCTTGTCCCGCACTTTCCGGCTTGGTATCTTCGAGCTTGTTGTTGGTAGAATGTTGAGCGACCTTTTGAGACATTGCGCTCCTCCTACAGACCATCTAAGTCATCTTGCTGATCGAGCTTGGCTTCTTTCTCCTCGTACATGCGGACTCGAGGTGAGTCATGGATAATGTCGCAGGGCAAGACGGCCTTTGTGTTGTACACCATAAGGAACGGTTTGTATCCGATCCTGCGATTAGGCGTGGTCCACAGCCCTCAGGGTACAGAGTCAAGCTCCTCAACCCAGTGTTTCTATGACTCCTATAAGGATCGCACTAGTCTGGGTTCAATGCCCCTCATTATTAGGCCATTAGCCTGTTCGACTTGACCATTTGTTTGAGGGCGATAGACGGAGGCGTAATCGAGCTTGATGCCCATATTAGCGCACCAGGTTTTTACTTCTTCGGCTGTGAAGTTAGAGCCATTATCGGTGATGATACTGTGCGGGACACCATAACGGTGTACGACACCGGATATGAAATCTATCACTATTCCGGCTTCAGCCGTTTTAAGCGGTTTGGACTCTATCCACTTAGTGAATTTATCCACCATGACCAACATATATTTTTTCTTGTGGCTTTCCCCTTTAAGTGGTCCGACCATGTCAAGCCCCGAGACCGCAAAGGGCCAAGTAATGGGGATTGTTTGTAGGGCGGTAGGTGGCATATGGCTTTGGTTGGCGAAAAGCTAGCATCCTACACAATGTTGTAAGAGGTCTTGCGCATCTGCTCGGGATGTAGACCAAAAAAATTCCGTTCGTAAGGACTTACTTACAAGAGCCCGACATTCCTCATGATTACTGCCAATACCGGCATGGATTTCGGCCAAGAGCTGTCGCCTCTCTTCTTTGGAGATACACCTTTGAAGAACTCCGCTAGTACTTTTCTTGTAGAGGTCTCCTTCATGAACCTTGTAGGATTTGGAGCGTCAGACGATGGATCAAGCCTCATTCTGGTCCTCGAGGAGCTCTCGCCTATTGAGGTAGGCCAGGAAGGATTGAGTCCATGGAGCGGTTATTGCCATTATTGCATGGGCCGATGGTGTTGGTTCGGTGACCGAGTCCCTAATGATATCAGGATTATGTTCGGCATTTGGGGGTATGAGCGGATCCGGAGTGGCATTGCTGCTCTCGTCCTGCCATACTATGGATGGCTTCAAGAGCCTTTCCACGAATGTGTTCGGTGGGCTGAAGTCACTCTTAGCCCCCATGCGAGCAAGGATGTCTGCTGCCTGTTTGCTCTCTCGGGCCACATGATGAAACTCAAGACCCTCAAACCGAGCTGATATTTTGAGTATAGCATTGTGGTAGCCGCCATCTTTGGATCTTTGGCATCAAAATCTCTATTTATTTGGGATATTGTGAGGTTTTAATCCCCGCGCACCTCAAGGCATTGTATGCCCATAGAGACGGCCATCCGATGACCATGCAATAAGGCCTCGTATTCGGCTGCATTATTAGAGTCCGTATACATTATTTGGAGCACATAATGGATTGTATATCCTGTGGGGGATGTCAGGACAACACCAGCCCCAAGTCCGGCTAGAATTTTAGAGCCATCGAAGTGCAACACCTAGTTGGAATACGTGCATTACTCTTTAGGGAGTTCGGCCTCTGTCCATTAGGTGACGAAGTCAGCCAATACCTGAGATTTAATTGCTCGGCATGGTTTGTACGTTATTTCAAATGGTAAGAGCTCAATAGCCCATTTGGCAATCCGGCCGGTGGCGTCCCAGTTGTTTATATTATCATTGAGTGATACTTCTGAAGCTACCATGATCGAGGACTCTTGAAATTAGTGCCGCAGCTTGCGAGATGCCATAAAGACCACATATGCTATCTCCTGATAATGCGGGTATCTGGATTTGCATGGTGTAAGGACCGTGGATACATAGTATACTGGTTTTCGGGTTGGGAATTTATGCCCCTCCTTTTTTCGTTCGACGACGAGCACCGCACTCACCACCTGGTGAGTTGCCGATATGTAGAGCAACATTGGTTCACCGACGTTTGGTGCGGTCAGGATGGCACTAGTAAAAAAAGGACCTAATGTGAGACACATTAGTTCCGGTTTGATTTTGGCCCGATACTAATGGTACCATTAGTCCTGGTTCGAACGACTATGCATTAATGCCAGTTCGTGCTGAACCTTTAGTACCGGTTTGTGCCACAAACTGGTACTAAAGGGGTGGTGGCAGGCTGGCGTCAGGCCGGGGCCCCACGATCCCCTTTAGTCCCGGTTCATGGCACACAACGGTACTAAAGGTTATCCCTTTAGTACCAGTTTATGCCACGAACTGGGACTAAAGGGGTCTGATCTATAGTTCCGGTTGGAGACACAAACCGGGACTACAGGGCAATTTACAAACTCTACCCCCCCCACCCGAGTGTATCGCCATTTTCACAGTCAATGCCTCAACTATTTTCTTATGCAAAGAAAGCCGACACAACTCTTGCATCTGTCAACAACATGGAGGATAGTGAATTTTATGAATTATTCCACTTGCCTATGTCTTCTATTGCAGTACAACAGAGTATCAATCTTAGAGAGCTGATCCACAACAGAGAGAACCAACAGCTATCAGATTCTTGGAAATTCTATTGGGGTGACACAAAGTACTCTAATAAGAGAATATACCTTGAACTAATGGGAAATCCTGTTGATGCTCCTAAACCCTATCAATGGATATGGAAATCATGCTCACTTCCCAAGCATAAATTCTTCTTCTGTCTACTGTTACAAGACAGATTAAACACTAGAGACCTACTCAACAGGAAGAATTTCTACATTGAGACTAGTAAGTGTGAATTATGTGATGATGAACCTAATGAACACCTAATGCATCTCTTTTTTAGTTGTGATTTCAGCCAAACCTTCTGGATGAACATTGGTTACCAATGGAACACTGATCATAACCTTATAGAAATGCTCTTGGAGGGAAGGAAGCAAGATACCCATGGCTGCTTTAAAGAATGCTTGATTGTTGGATGTTGGAGTCTCTGGAAACACAGAAATAGCATTATTTTTTATCACAAGGTCAAGAATATGACATATTGCATTGCCACTTTCAAGGAGCACTTCAGCATGATTATAAAGAAGGCAAAACCTGGATTGAAGGAGGGCATGCAAAGCTGGCTAGATCATTTGTAGACATTTTATTATCTTGAACTACATCCATTATGTAAATCCATATGTATATGTTTCCCTCTTATAAATGAAAATGAGAATCACAGTGGGGGTCTTCCGCACTGTTTTTGTCAAAAAAAAGAGTGTATCGCCATTTCAGTTTTGAAAAAAACAAAAGAAATCGATAAAAAATTCAAAAAATAAAATTCTTTCAGATTTAGTTATATTACTACATCTACTAGTTAGGAAAATTAAAAAACTTAAATTTCGACATGTTTTGCAAAAAAGTGTTACGAAAAAGTAAGATAGCTATAACTTTTGCATATGATGTCAGAAAAAACGTATAATATATCAAAATGTTCAGCATGAAAATCCACCAATTTGGTCAAACTCTACCCCACTACGGCCTGTTTGCAAATTTTTATAATCCTCAAATTCCAAAAGGAAAAAATGATATTCTCAAATTTTAGTTTTTTTTGAATTTTGGACAAACTCTGGTCAAACAACTTATTCAAGAAATATTAGTGTTACTAAATAATTATTCAAGAATATAAGTGTTTTTAAATAATTATTTCAGTTTTTTTTTAATTTTGGTCAAACTGTGGTCAAATTGTGGTCAATCTATGGTCAAACTACTTATTGAAGAAATATTAGTGTTAGTAAATAATTACTATTTTTAGAATAATAGTTTCAAACTCAGACGGTAAGACGTGTGAGCTAATGCTCAAGCTAAATTCCAGAGGGTTAATAGGGTTGACAGCTTACATTTGTTAGGAAAACAACAAGTGCAGACTTGGAAAGTAGGGGGAATAGAACTCTAAAGTTAAGTGTGCTGAGGCTGGGATAGTGAGAGGATGGGTGACCGGCCGGGAAGTTAGACGATTTGGAATTAGTGATCCACACTTGAGCAGTTAAGAGGGGTGATTAGAGACTAAATCATCAAATAATTCAGAAAATCATAAAAAATAAAAAAAATCCAAAATTTTCAAAAAAAAACCTTTAGTACCGGTTGGTACTAAAGGTCCCCCATACCACGGCGCTAGCTCATGCCACGTGGTGGTCATTTAGTGGCGGTTCGTGCTGAACCAGTACTAAAGGGGGGGCCTTTAGTCTCCACCCTTTTGTGCCGGTTGCAAAACCGGCACTAAAGGCCCTTACGAACCGGTAATGAAGCTCAATTTTCTGCTAGTGTGGGGTTGCTTGCTAGCAAAGTTTTTATTTCCTCCATTCTGGCTGTTCCAGTGTCTGTCCACACAGAGTGGTCGGTCGGTTGGTGTTGCCAATTCTGCTAGTGTGGAGCAGGCGATACAATGGCAATACCTTTTCTCCTAGTTTGGAGATAAAACGGCTCAAGGTAGCCATGCACCCGACTAGTATTTGGACCTGCTTGAGGTCAGTTGGTGTTGCCAATTTTGACAGGGCCCGGATTTTGGCTGGGTTTACTTCAATTCCTCTATTGGAGACAATAAACCCGAGAAGTTTGCCAGCGGAAATGCCGAAAACACACTTTTCCTAATTGAGCCTTATGTCATATATTCGGAGGTTGTCGAATGTGAGGCATAAATTATCCACCAATGATTCAACATGCTTTGTTTTGATGTCTACGTCATCTACATATGCCTCCACAGTCTTGCCGATTTGCTTTTCAGGCATGTTTGAATCATGCGTTGGTAAGTGGTATCGGCGTTCTTGAGCCCAAAAGGCATAGTGTTGAAGCAGAAAGGCCCATACGGGGTGATGAACGTCGTTGCCACTTGGTCGGATTCCTTCATCTTAATTTGATGGTATCCGGAGTATGCATCGAGGAAACACATTGAATCGTGTCCCACGGTTGCATCAATAATCTGGTCAATGTGAGGTAGTGGAAAGGGGTCCTTAGGGCAGGCCTTGTTAATGTCTTTGAAATCAACACACAGACGCCAGGATTTGTCCTTCTTTGGTACCATGACCAGGTTTGCTAGATAGTCCGGATGTTTGATCTCTCTGATAAACCCGGCTTCGAGTAGCTTGGCTAGCTCCTCCCCCATAGCCTATCGCTTGGGTTCAGAAAATCACCGGAGCATTTGCTTGACCAGCTTGTTTCCCTTCAGTATGTTGAGTCTATGTTCAGCCAGCGCGTGTGGGATTCCTGGCATATCTAAGGGGTGCCCGGCAAAGATTTTCCAGTTTTCACGCAAGAACACACGCAATGCAGCGTCGACCGTCGGATCCAGCTGTGCCCCAATAGAAGTTGTTTTCTTGGGATCCGTCAAGTGGACTTGAAATTTGACTATTTTGTCAGCTAGCTTGAAAGAGGTTGATTTAGGCCTTTTATCAAGAATTACGTCGTCCCTATCCACTTTGGAACATAGAGCGGTGAGTTCCTCGGCCGCTAGGGCTTCGGACAGTGCCTCAAGAGCCAGGGACGCGGTTTTATATTCAACACGGAGTGCTATGTCCAGATCACTAGAAATAGTGATAACACCATTGGGCCCGGTCATTTTGAGCTTCATACACCAGTAATGAGGTATAAATCGAAAGCCTGTGAATGCATCTCGTCCTAACAGGGCATGATATCCATCGGACCTATAGTTTTTTGGTGTGCCGAATACCACATCTAGTTTAATTTTCCCTGAGCATCTTGCTTCCCTGCGGGGGATGATTCCCCTAAAGGATGTATTGCTCTTCTCAATGCAACTCCAGTCCATTTGCATTTGTTTGAGTGTGTCCTCATAGATGAGGTTCAACCTGCTGCCACCGTCCATTAGCACTTTAGTGAGCCGAAAGCCATCCACGATTGGGTTTAGGACCAAAGCTGTTGGTGCCCAGACTGAGCGGGACCTTGGTTCGTCCTCGTCATTGAAAGTGATCACCATATCATTCCAAGGGTTTATTGCTGCTATTTTGCAGACTTCGGCGAGGTCGCGGAGCGCCCTTTTGCGCCAATTATTTGATGAGAAAGTCTCGAAGACCGTGAATACCTTGAAACCGGTGTCATCCAAAGAGTACTTCTCTGGGGTATTGTTGGTGAGGATACCCTCGCCGCTCTTGGCTGATATGTCTCCAACGTATCTATAATTTTTGATTGCTCCATGGTAGATTATCTACTGTTTTGGATGTTTATGGGCTTTATTATACACTTTTATACCATTTTTTGGGACTAACCTATTAACCTAGAGCCCAGTGCCAGTTTCTGTTTTTACCTTGTTTTAGGGTTTCGAAGAAAAGGAAAACCAAACGGAGTCCAATTGACCTGAAACTTCATGGAACCCATTTTTGGAAGGAAAGAAGCCCAGAAGACTTGAAGAGCATGTAAGGGAAGCTTCGAGGAGGCCACAAGCTAGGGGGGCGCGCCCTCCACCCTCATGGGCCCCTCGTGGCCCCCTTGACGTACTTCTTCCGCCTATATATCTCCATATACCCTAATAACATCCGAGAGCACAATAGATCGGGAGTTCAGCCGCCAGAAGCCTCTGTAGCTACCGAAAACCAATATAGACCCGTTCCCGCACCCTGATGGAAGGGGCAATCCCTCTCCGGTGGCCATCTTCATCATCCCATTGCTCTCCATGACGAGGAGGGAGTAGTTCTCCCTCGGGGCTGAGGGTAGGTACCAGTAGCTATGTGTTTGATCTCTCTCTATCTCGTGTTCTTGAGATGATACGATCTTGATGTATCGCGAGGTTTGCTATTATATTTGGATCCTATGATGTTTCTTCCCCCCCTATACTCACTTGTAATGAATTGAGTTTCCCATTTGAAGATAGCTTATTTGATTGAGTCTTTAAAGATTTTAGAACACTTGATGTATGTCTTGCCGTGGATATCTGTGGTGACAATGGGATATCATGTGATTCACTTGATGTATGTTTTGGTGATCAACTTGCAGGTTCCTCCCATGAACCTATGCATAGGTGTTGGCACATGTTTTCGTCGTGATTATCCGGTAGAAACTTTGGGGCACTCTTTGAGGTTCTATGTGTTGGTTGAATAGATGAATCTGAGATTGTGTGATGCATATCGTATAATCATGCCCACGGATACTTGAGGTGACATTGGAGTATCTAGGTGACATTAGGGTTTTGATTTATTTGTGTCTTAAGGTGTTATTCTAGTACGAACTCTAGGGCTATTTGTGACACTTATAGGAATAGCCCAACAGACCGATTGGAAATAATAACTTTGAGGTGGTTTCGTACCCTACCATAATCTCTTCGTTCGTTCTTCGCTATTAGTGACTTGGGAGTGACTCTTTGTTGCATGTTGAGGGATAGTTATGTGATCCAATTATGCTATTATTGTTGAGGGAACTTGCACTAGCAAAAGTATGAACCCTAGGCCTTATTTCCTATCATTGCAATACCGTTTATGTTCACTTTTATCACTTGCCCCCTTGCTGTTTTTATATTTTCAGATTACAAATACCCATATCTACTATCCTTATACCACTTGTATCACCATCTCTTCGCCGAACTAGTGCACCTATACAATTTACCATTGTATTGGGTTTGTTGGGGACATAAGATACTCTTTGTTATTTGGTTGCAGGGTTGCTTGAGAGAGACCATCTTAATCCTATGCCTCATACAGATTGATAAACCTTAGGTCATCCACTTGAGGGAAATTTGCTACTGTCCTACAAACCTCTGCACTTGGAGGCCCAACAACGCCAACAAGAAGAAGGTTGTGTAGTAGACATCAAGCTCTTTTCTGGCGCTGTTTTCGGGGAGGTGAGTTCTTGAAGGTATATCTTTAGATCTTGGAATCGAGTCTTTTAGTTTCTTGTTTTAGCACTAGTTTAGTTTATAAAAGAAAACTATAAAAAATTGTGCTCATACGCTTCATCTTTTTTATATCTTTCGTTGGTATGATGGAAAGGAAAATTGTGCTCAAATACTAGAATGCTTGGCATAAAATATGTGAATGATGAGCATGATTGCAATGTTGTTAGTACAAAATCTTTGAATATCCATGATACTAATGATGATTGCACTAGTTACGATGAAAATGTCTCCTATAAACATGTCAGTTTTTGTGGAGTGCATTGGGTTTGTAAGTACACACCAAAAAGGGAAGATAGATATTGCAAGAAGCATAAGTACTTAGAAACTAAATTGTTGCAAGAAATACTAGATGATTGTGCTCAAAATTTAAATTTTCTTGGCCATACTTGTGGACTTTGCAATGAACAGGGTCATTTAGCTATCCGGTGCAAATTGTTTCATGATCTAATCGTGTCCAAAAATTGTGATGACTTGATTTCCCTTGCACATTATAATGAACTTAGTTTGCTTATGGGTTATGAAGAAATGAAACGTTTAACTAATCAGCTTCCAGAATTTGTGGTAAATTTACATGTATTGTCTGGTAAATTGCATTGAAAATCCTTATATTGTGAATTACATAAAGAAAAGAAAACAAATAGAAGATGAAGAGAATACTAATGAAAGGGAAGAGACTTCCCAATATCCTCCTATTATTTCTTATGATGAATCAGGTAACGAGGAGGAGGCTCCTATTCAACCAATCTCATTAATAAGGAGCTCCAAAAAGAGGATTGAACCCACACATGATGTGGTCAAGAAGAAGAAAAGAAAAAGGAAGAGGGTAAAAAGATATCTCTCCCAAGTAATGATGCACCTATTACTATTGTGCCTCATGAAAATATAATTGTGGAAGATAATGATACTTCTTATGATCTTGAAAATCTTTTTGTCACTTGCTTGGAAGAATATGATAATTGCTATACTATTGGTGCTATCCATACTATTAATGATGAGAGTGCTTATGCTTATGATATAAAAAGGCCCAAGCTTGGGGATGCTATGTTTGATGAAGATGATGTTTTTGAGAATATATTTGCTGCAATTAATGTTAGTCCCAAGCTTGGGGAATCTATGATTAATGAAGATGATATTTCTAGTCTCCCAAGTTTTGATATGCAAATTTATAATGATGATAGCATGCCTCCTACTTATGATGATTATTGTGATGATACTTATGCGATAAAAAGTAGTGATTATATTTATAAAACTTGTCATGATTATGGCTACCCCTTTTCTGAACATTACTCTTTTAATGTGGAAACAATTTCTACTATTCAAGTCTCTTATGATACTACCACTATCCCGAATGGGAAGAATTCTGCTTATGTGGAGAGTAATAAAATTTCTATGCTTGTAGATCATGAAAATAATGCTTTACGTGTTGGTTATATTGTTTAATTCATTCATGATGCTACTGAAAATTATTATGAGGGAGGAATATATGCTTGTAGGAATTGCAATAATATCAAGTTTCCTCGTTATGTGCTTAAAGTTTTGAAGTAATGCTTGTTTTGCCTTCCTATGCTAGTTGATTATTGTTCCCATAAGTTGTTTGCTCACAAAATCCCTATGCATAGGAAGTGGGTTAGACTTAAATGTGCTAGTCATATTCTTCATGATGCTCTCTTTATGTTTCAATTCTTATCTTTTATGTGAGCATCATTGAAATCATCATGCCTAGCTAGGGGCGTTAAACGATAGCACTTGTTGGGAGGCAACCCAATTTTATTCTTGTTCCTTGCTTTTTGTTCCTGTTTAGTAATAAATAATTTATCTAGCCAGTGTTTAGATGTGGTTTTATGCTTTTAATTAGTGGTTGTGCCAAGTAGAACCTTTGGCAAGACTTGGGAGAAGTCTTATTGATCATGCTATAAAAAAACAGAAACTTTAGCGTTCACGAGAATTGCTGCCATTTTTTATTTGGAGAGTGCTATTTAGTTAATTCCTTTTGCAGATAATTAATAGATAAATTCCTCAGGTCCAGCAATTTATTTGAGAATGTTATGAGTTCCAGAAGTATATGTTTCATCCAGATTACTACAGACTGTTCTGTTTTTGAAACATTCTGTTTTCTATGTGTTGTTTGCTTATTTTGATGAATCTATGGCTAGTAAAATAGTTTATAAACCATAGAGAAGTTGGAATACAGTAGGTTTAACACCAATATAAATAAAGAATTAGTTCATCACAGTACCTTGAAGTGGTGATTTATTTTCTTATACTAACGAAGCTTACGAGTTTTCTGTTAAGTTTTGTGCTGTGTAGTTTTTAATTTTTGGGTAAGCATACGATGGACTACAGAATAAGGAGTGGCAAGAGCCTAAGCTTGGGGATGCCCAAGGCACCCCAAGGTAATATTCAAGGATAGCCAAGAGCCTAATCTTGGGGATGCCTCGGAAGGCATCCCCTCTTTCGTCTTCGTTCATCTGTAACTTTACTTGGAGCTATATTTTTATTTACCACATGATACGTGTTTTGCTCGGAGCTTCATTATGTTTTATTTATGTTTTGCTTGCTTTTTGAATAAAATACCAAGATCTGAAATTATTAAATGTTAGAGACTCTTCACATAGTTGCATAATTATTCAACTACTCATTGATCTTCACTTATATCATTTGGAGTAGTTTGTCATTTGCTCTAGTGCTTCACTTATATCTTGTTAGAGCACGGTGGTGGCTTTATTTTATAGAAATAGATGAACTCTCATGCTTCACTTATATTATTTTGAGAGTCTCTAAACAGCATGGTAATTTGCTTTGGTTATGAATTTAGTCCTAATATGATGGGCATCCAAGACGGATATAATAAAAACTTTCATATGGAGTGCATTGAATACTAATAGAAGTTTGATACTTGATAATTGTTTTGATATATTAAGATGGTGATATTAGAGTCATCCTAGTTGAGTAGTTGTGAATTTGAGAAATACTTGTGTTGAAGTTTGTGATTCTCGTAGCATGCACGTATGGTAAACTGTTATGTGATGAAGTCGGAGCATGATTTATTTATTGATTGTCTTCCTTATGAGTGGTGGTCGGGGACGAGCGATGGTCTTTCCCTACCAATCTATCCCCCTAGGAGCATGCGTGTACAACTTTGTTTCGATAACTAATAGATTTTTGCAATAAGTATGTGAGTTCTTTATGATTAATGTTGAGTCCATGGATTATACGCACTCTCACCCTTCCACCATTGCTAGCCTCTCTAGTACCGCGCAACTTTCGCCGGTACCATAAACCCACCATATATACCTTCCTCAAAACAGCCACCATACCTATCTATTATGGCATTTCCATAGCCATTCCGAGATATATTGCCATGCAACTTTCCACCGTTCCGTTATTATGACACGCTTCATCATTGTCATATTGCTTTGCATGATCATGTAGTTGACATCGTATTTGTGGCAAGGCCACCGTTCATAATTCTTTCATACATGTCACTCACGCATCATTGCACATCCTGGTACACCGCCGGAGGCATTCATATAGAGTCATATTTTTCTTTTAGTATCGACTTGTAATTCTTGAGTTGTAAGAAAAATAAAAGTGTGATCATCATTACTAGAGCATTGTCCTAATGAGGAAAGAATGACGGAGACTATGATTCCCCCACAAGTCGGGATGAGACTCCGGACGAAAATAAATAAATAAAAGAGGCCAAAGAAGCCCAAATAAAAAAACAGAAAAAAGAGGCCATAAAAAAGGAGAAAGGTCAAAATAAAAAAAATGAGAGAAAAAGAGAGAAGGGCAATGCTACTATCCTTTTACCACACTTGTGCTTCAAAGTAGCACCATGATCTTCATGATAGAGTCTCCTATGTTTTCACTTTCATATACTAGTGGGAATCTTTCATTATAGAACTTAGCTTGTATATTCCAATGATGGGATTCCTCAAAATGCCCTAGGTCTTCATGAGCTAGCAAGTTGGATGCACACCCACTAGTTTCTTTTGTTGAGCTTTCATACATTTATAGCTCTAGTGCATCTGTTGCATGGCAATCCCTACTCACTCACATTGATATCTATTGATGGGCATCTCCATAGCCCTTTGATACGCCTAGTTGATGTGAGACTATCTTCTCCTTTTTTGTCTTCTCCACAGCCACCATTCTATTCCACCTATAGTGCTATGTCCATGGCTCACGCTCATGTACTGCATGAAGATTGAAAAAGTTTGAGAACATCAAAAGTATGAAACAATTGCTTGGCTTGTCATCGGGGTTGTGCATGATTTAAATATGTTGTGTGGTGAAGATGGAGCATAGCCAGACTATATGATTTTGTAGGAATAACTTTCTTTGGCCATGTTATTTTGAAGAGACATAATTACTTAGTTAAGTATGCTTGAAGTATTATTATTTCTATGTCAATATGAACTTTTGTCTTGAATCTTTCAGATCTGAATATTCATGCCAAAATTAAGAAGAATTACATTGAAATTATGCCAAGTAGCACTCCGCATCAAAAAGTCTGTTTTTATCATTTACCTACTCGAGGATGAGAAGGAATTAAGCTTGGGGATGCTGATATGTCTCCAACGTATCTATAATTTTTTATTGCTCCATGATATATTATATACTGTTTTGGATGTCTATGGGCTTTCTTATACACGTTTATATCATTTTTTGGGACTAACCTATTAACCCAGAGCCCAGTGTCAGTTTTTGTTTTTACCTTGTTTTAGGGTTTTGAAGAAAAGGAAAACCAAACGGAGTCCAATTGACCTCAAACTTCAAGGAACCCATTTTTGGAAGGAAAGAAGCCCAGAAGACTTGAAGTGCACATAAGGGAAGCTTCGAGGAGGCCACGAGGTAGGGGGGCGCGCCCTCCACCCTCGTGGCCCCCATTACGTACTTCTTCTGCCTATATATCTCCATATACCCTAAAAACATCCGAGAGCAGAATAGATCAGGAGTTCCGCCGCTAGAAGCCTCCGTAGCCACCGAAAGCCAATCTAGACCCGTTTCGGCACCCTGCCGGAGGGGTCAATCCCTCTCCGGTGGCCATCTTCATCATCCCGGTGCTCTCCATGACGAGGAGGGAGTAGTTCTCCCTCAGGGCTGAGGGTATGTACAAGTAGCGCTGTGTTTGATCTCTCTCTCTCTCGTGTTCTTGTGATGATACGATCTTGATGTATCGTGAGCTTTGCTATTATATTTGGATACTATGATGTTTCTTCCCCCCCCCCTATGCTCTCTTGTAATGAATTGAGTTTCCCATTTGAAGATATCTTATTTGATTGAGTCTTTAAAGATTTGAGAACACTTGATGTATGTTTTGCCGTGGATATCTGTGCTGACAATGGGATATCACGTGATTCACTTGATGTATGTTTTGGTGATCAACTTGCGGGTTCCGCCCATGAACCTATGCATAGGGGTTGGCACACATTTTCGTCGTGATTCTCCGGTAGAAACTTTGGGGCACTCTTTGAGGTTCTATGTGTTGGTTTTCATAGATGAATCTGAGATTGTGTGATGCATATCGTATAGTCATGCCCACGGATACTTGAGGTGACATTGGAGTATCTAGGTGACATTAGGGTTTTGATTGATTTGTGTCTTAAGGTGTTATTCTAGTATGAACGCTAGTTTTGTTTGTGACACTTATAGGAATAGCCCAACGGACTGATTGGAAAGAATAACTTTGAGGTGGTTTCGTACCCTACCATAATCTCTTCGTTCCTTCTCCACTATTAGTGACTTTGGAGTGACTCTTTGTTGCATGTTGAGGGATAGTTATGTGATCCAATTATGCTATTATTGTTGAGGGAACTTGCACTAGCAAAAGTATCAACCATAGGCCTTATTTCCTATCATTGCAATACCGTTTATGCTCACTTTTATCACATGCTACCTTTCTGTTTTTATATTTTCAGATTACAAATACCCATATCTACTATCCATATACCACTTGTATCACCATCTCTTCGCCAAACTAGTGCGTCTATACAATTTACCATTGTATTGGGTGTGTTGGGGACACAAGAGACTCTTTGTTATTTGGTTGTAGGGTTGCTTCAGAGAGACCATCTTCATCCTACGCTTCCTACGGATTGATAAACCTTAGGTCATCCACTTGAGGGAAATTAGCTACTTTCCTACAAAACTCTGCACTTGGAGGCCCAACAATGTCTACAAGAAGATGGTTGTGTAGTAGACATCATTGGCCACCTGCCGGAGTATCCAACATGCCCGTAGGCTGTGTGTTGGTTTGGTACTCGACGTCATGTGTATTTGACAGTTCTTCGAAGACAGTTCTTTGTCCCGTAACGGGTTTGGGTTTCTTGTCCACGGGATGATGATCAGGTGCTCTGCGAGGGTGCATCCTTTTTGGCGGCCCGAGAGATGGCTTAAAGGCCTGCGGTTCCCAACGGGTTGTCTGATTTTTCCATATGCTTTCCAATGCGTTGTACTTCTGCAGTATGTGTCCCAAATATGCAAAGTGCAATATGCGACGGTTAAGGGCATTAAGGATTCCCTCGTCCGTGCAGTTGTTGCGAAATACTGAAATTGCGTCGTCGTTGCAGCAGTCTTTTATCTTGTTTTAACAATAAGGAATCTGACCCAAAAGTGATGGACTGTCTCCCGAGGCTACTGCCGCACAGACGTTAGGTCTCATATGTCCGGAGGGCCGGAATTGCTTGGAGAATATTGCTTGTGGTGGGTCGGCGGGCTTAAATTCGCACCCTGACCCATTGTGGAATCCGGAATTCGAACAATTTCTGAGGTTACCAGCCCAGGTTCTGGAGTGTCCGGTGAATTCTCAGGCTTAGTGTCCGATTTTGTGTTTGGAGGAGAGGGAGCGTCCTCCCGAGGACGGGTATCTGGTTTTCCGAGTTCAGAAATCCGAACGTAGTTTGTTCTCAACGTAAGAGAAGAGTTATTGTCAGCTTGTTCCTCCAGAACAGCTACCTCATGCATGATCGGTGGACTCTTAGTTTCTCTCTGGTCGGGTTTAAGCCTGATCCGATCATAGTCAGTTGAGACCCCCAGGGTAGCGATGCGCTCTAGCATCTTGTTCAAAGACGATAGATCTGTCGGATCCATCTTGTCTATGTATTCGGGGCAGATACAAAGAGGATTTTAGGCGACTTGGGGGTCGCTTTAGGCTTAACGGCCAAACGGGCAGCCATGGTGAAGCCGCCAAGCTGGAGGGTTTGCCCTAAAACTAGGGCTCCGCTGGAAGTGATACTGTCCTTGAGGATAAGGCGAGCCATCGAGCCTTTCGACGAAGGTACAGTGGAACTCTCAATGAAAGCACCAATGTCAGTGTCAAAACTGACAGATCTCGGGTAGGGGGTCCCGAACTGTGCGTCTAAGGATCAAAGGTAACATGAGACAGGGACACGGTGTTTACCCAGGTTCGGGCCCTCTTGATGGAGGTAATACCCTACATCCTACTTGATTGAGTTTGACGAGTATGGGGGTTACAAGAGTTGATCTACAACGAGATCGTAATGGCTAAACGCTAGATGTCTAGCCTGTATAATTATGATTGCCTCTACGGACAAAACCCTCCAGTTTATATAGACACCGAAGGGGCTAGGGTTGTACAAAGTCAGTTTACAGAGAAAGGAATCTTCATATTCGCACGCCAAGCTTGCCTCCTACGCCAAGGAGAGTCACATCCGAACACGGGGGAAATTCTTCCGTCTTGTATCTTCACGGCCCATCAGTCTGATCCACGTCACATAGCCCGGACGCCCGAGGACACCGTAATCCAGGACTCCCTTAGTGCTTCACCCACCTCGCTTGGCCCGACTCCCAAGCCGGCGCGTGGTTCATCAACTCGCTGCTCCAAGTCAGCTCAATGAGGAGTGGCGAGTTGCTCCACGACGGCATGGTGGCGAGCAAGGCGGAACGGGCGTCATCGCTGCTATTGGGGAACGTAGTATTTAAAAAAATTGCCGATGATCATGCAAGATCTATCTAGGAGAAGCATAGCAACGAATAGAGAGAGTTGTCTATGTACCCTCGTAGACCGAAAGCGGAAGCGTATAGTAACGTGGTTGATGTAGTCGAACGTCTTCGCGATCCAACCTATCCAAGTACTGAACGCACGACACCTCCGCGATCTGCACACGTTCACCTGAGTGACATTCCTCGAACTCTTGATCTAGTTGAGGCCCAGGGAGAGTTTTGTCAGCACGACGACATGGTGACGGTGATGATGAAGTTACCGACGCAGGGCTTCGCCTAAGCACTACGACAATATGACCGAGGTGGAAAACTGTGGAGGGGGGCACCGCACACGGCAAAGACAAATCTTAGAGTGCCTTTGGGGTGCCCCCTGCCCACGTATATAAAGGAGGGGGAAGAGGAGGCCGGCCTAGGTGGGGCGTGTCTATAGTGGGAGTCCAACTAGGATTCCCAATCCTAGTTGGAGTCCCCTTCCTTTTCCAAGAGGGGAGAGAGGGAAAGAGTAGGAGAGGGAGAAGGAAAGAGAGGGGGGCGCCGCCCCCTCCCTAGTCGAATTCAGACTTGCAATGGGGGGCACGCGGCTGCCCCTTGAGGCCCTTCTCTCCTTTCCTGTATGGCCCATTAAGGCCCACTACTTCCCCCGGCTAATTCATGTAACTCTCTGGTAGTCCCAAAAATACCCGAATCACTCGGAACCTTTCCGACGTCCGAATATAGCCTTCCAATATATCGATCTTTATGTCTCGACCATTTTGAGACTCCTCGTCATGTACATGATCTCATCCGGGACTTGGAACAATCTTCGGTACATCAAATCACATAACTCATAATAAAAATCATCATCGAACGTTAAGCGTGCGGACCCTACGGGTTCGAGAACTATGTAGACATGACCCTAGATGCTCATATTGGCTACTACATATTCTACGAAGATCTTTATCGGTCAAACTGCATAATCACATATGTTGTTCCCTTTGTCATCAATATGTTACTTGCCCGAGATTGATTGTCGGTATCCTCGTACCTAGTTCATTCTCATTACCGGCAAGTCTCTTTACTCGTTCTGTAATGCATCATCCTGTAACTAACTCTTTAGTCACATTGCTTGCAAGGCTTATAGTGATGAGTATCACCGAGAGGGCCCAAAGATACCTCTCTGACAATCGGAGTGACAAATCCTAATCTCGATCTATACCAACTCAACAAACACCATCGGAGACACCTGTAGAGCATCTTTGTAATCACCCAGTTACGTTGTGATGTTTGATAGCACAATAAGTGTTCCTCCTGTATTCGGGAGTTGCATAATCTCATAGTCATAGAAACATGTATAAGTCATGAAAAAAGCAATCGCAACAAACTAAACGATCATAGTGCTAAGCTAACGGATGGGTCTTGTCCATCACATCTTTCTCTAATAATGTGATCCCGTTCATCAAATGACAACACATATCTATGGGTAGGAAACTTAACCATCTTTGATTAACGAGCTAGTCAAGTAGAGGCATACTAGGGACACTCTGTTTGTCTATGTAGCTGTCGGGACCCCGATCCTAAGTCACACCGATCTAGCATGTAACACTCATATCACATTGCGGCCTCACGCATGGTATTCCCACGGGTGCCACCTTACCTGGCCCGGGACCGTTTGCGCCTTTCGGCTCACGTATATGATAGTGTCGCTAGCATCCATATTACAGAGAACCGGGCCGACATGACTAGTCGTGAACCCAAAGTAGCACTAACTTACAGGGATAGGCATACATGAATCAACCTCGAGCATGTCGGTCAACAGCGTATGAATCCGGGTTGTAGCACTGGGCTAACAGGACACAGGGAACCCGGGCTGTAGCAGGCTAGGCAGGACTCCGGATGTCACCGCGTGACATTTCTCCGAAGGGACAGACACAGGAACAAAGTGAATCACATGCCGGCCAGTCAAATGTTCCGGAGCAGTAGTACTGGGCTAGCAGGACTCCGGTGAATCGGTCTGTAGCGGACTACTATGGCTCATGGAAGCACAAGACTACATTTCCCCATAAGAGAGGCTACCAGAGGTAAACAAGTAGGTTGTCGGATCCCACACATAGCAATAGACGTTACACGTATGCATAACATGCAAGTATGTGCTGTACAACATGGCATCACAACATAACTCAAACTCATATAGATAAAGGCCCAGAAGAGCCACATAGCATTCCATACAAACAGGGGTCTCATGACCCATCATTCAGAGCATACAAACAACGGAAGCATTACATGTCTGAGTACAGACAACTACAAAAGGAAAAGACCAAGAAGCCTGACTAAACACGACCCTCACAAGGGTACAAGATCGTAGCTGGGATACAAGCTACTCGTCGAAGTCACTAGTGTAATCAACTGCAAAATATAAATAAGCAAACGTGAGTACGAAGGTACTCTGGAAGTCTTACATCAGAACTATCTACATATGCAACATTATCAACAAAGGGGGGTGGAGTTTTAGGAGCAGCAAGCCAGCTTTGACTCAGTGGCTAACCTATACTACGAGTATCAGAAACATCTTTGAGGTGAGAAGACGCACACGAGTCCACATATTCACCATATCAATACTCCACTATGGATCCGTTCATGTCTCCCTACGAGAAGGCCATCCATAGCACTCGCGCTTATCTTGTGTATTTTAGAGTATCCACTTCAAGTTGTTTATGTATTACATAAGTCCTCCAAGTTTCCATATCCGAGGAAAATGGCTATTCGAATAGATACTGTTAACCCTGCAGGGGTGTACTTCTTGACACACGCTCACGCCACTTATAGCCCTGTACACATCATGTACCTCAGCAACCTTCAAGAGGAAGCCGGGAGAGGGTGTCGGCCACGACCTGACTAACCACACGAGTCTCTCATCCAGGTTTATCGCCTATTCGGGTTCCATCCGCAAGGAGCCGGCCGGGGTGTCGCTCACGGCCCCAAACTATGTGTGCAGGGTTCCCAAGCCCACCATCCGGGTGCCACTTGGTACACCGTGCCACGGTGCCTAGTCTGTCCCAAGCCCGTCCTGTCGGACACCACCTAGTAGACAAGTAGCACTACCTACAAATGCCAGAAACTAGTTGCAACTCCTGGACAGAGATCAAGTGGATTAATAAGCCGAGAGGGGCCGGATAACTGGAACCCAATGTGTGGTAGTAACTGGACTTGGATAACATACACAGAACTCAGTGCTTAGGGATGGTTTGAATGAGACAACCCACCATGTACTCCTACATGGCCTCTCATCGCTACCTTTGCCAAAACGTGTTCACACTCTTAGCCTTTTATCGGTAGGACATGTACACCACTCCGATTCATTCCCTATGAATCAGACCTGACACAACTCTAAGCATAGCTGGCATAAAGAAAACAAGCATGGATGAGTAGGCACATCAAGGCTCAAGCAACTCCTACTCATGCTAGTGGGTTTCAACTATTTACTTTGGCAATGACAGGTCATGCAGATGAATGGGTTCAACTACCGCAGCAGAGAAGTAGCAGTTGAATCGTTGTTGTCCTAATGCAGTATACGGAGCAAGAGAGAGAGAGAGAGTGGGATTTATCGAGATGCTCAAGGGGGTTTGATTGCCTGATAGAACGACGAAGGGGTACGGCTCCTCTGACAGGTACTCAGGAACACCTTCCGGAGTGGAACCTATCGAGAAGAAACGGTGCCGGTGATCAACAGACAAAGAAATGCAACAAAATGATGCATAAACATGACATGTGCAAATGCTAGTGGTTGGGCTAATGCAAGATGCTACCAAGTTGGTTGAAGCCCATTTGAATCAAAGATTCAAATGCAATTCAAAATGAAGCATTTAAAATGCCCATATTATGTTTTCACTTATACAGCATGTATAACTTGGTTTTTCATGCATGTAACTAGCATAAATGGATTCCTTGCATTTTTCTGATAATTTTTCATATATAATTTATTTCATTCTGAGCTACGGTTGAATTATTATGATTTTTTGAAGTTTAGGCAATATTTTGGAATTTCCTGAGTTAAATTAATTCCAGAAATCAATTATTGCGTCAGCTCTACGTCAGCATGACGTAAGCGAGTTAACAGGGCTGACCAGGTCAAACCTGACCAGTGGGTCCCACTGGTCAGTGACCCATTCAACTAACTAACTTAGTTAGTCCTAACTAACTAGGCAGGGCCCACTAGTCAGTGACCGTAGCAGCTAACCTAGTTAGTTAATTAGTGCTAACTAAGGTAATTAGTCGGGCGGGGCCCGCAAGTCAGTGTGAGAGAGGGAGGAGGTCAAACTGGGCTGTGGGGGTCAACCCACGCAGAAATTGACCCGGCGCTCGTCGCCGACAAGGCCAGAGACGGCGGAGGGGCTCGGGATTCCTCCTCCGGCGACCAAATGGCCGGCGGAGGGCATCTACGTGGAGCTGGGACTCACCCGCATCCATTTTTGCAAATGGTAGGGGCTGAGGTGGCCCTAGCTCGCCGGAGGCAAGCTCGCTGCGGTGGCCGGAGTTCGGGCGATGATGCAAACGTCACTATGGTGCACGGCAGGAGCAACGGTTGGTTGCTCTGGGCCCGTGGAGCTGTGCTGAGCATGGTGACGCGCTTGGTTTTGAGCCTGAGCGGTTGCGGCGACGACGGTGACATGGCTAGCGGGCGGAAGGTTTCGGCTCCGGTGAAGAGCATGGTTAGGGGATGCATTCGGCAGCAAGAAGAGAGGGGAAAGACGGCGGGGCTCACTAGGGGTCGGAAGAAAAGGTCTACAGGCTCGGGGGTGCGCCAGACATCGCGAATCGCCGGCGGTGATCGGCGGCGCCCGAGGTGGAAGACGAGCTCGAAGGCGTCACCACGGTGCTCCTGGGTTCGGGATCTTCCGCATGCAGGAGCTATGCATCGTCACGGAGCTTTGGGACACGGGGAAGGGGCGAGAAGACCACAGTGGTCACGGTGGCAGCGAATGGCAGCGACAGACCCGTTCGGGCGTGCTACAAAGAGAGAGCAGGGGAAGGGAGAGTGAGCTGCGAGAGAGGGGAAGGACCATGGGGGCTCGGGCGTCTCCAGGCGCCCGGTCAAAAGACGGGGAAGGAAGCAGGAGGTGGCGGGGAGACGTGGCCGCTGTCGGCTGTGAGGCGGGCACGCAGCAGCTCCTACTGGCAGGATCTTGAAGAAGCTCCTGGCGGTTGGGCTGGTGGGCTGGGCCGAGAGAAGCTGGGTCAGGCTACAGGGAGGCCAGGTAAGTGTTTTCCCCTCTCTTTTTTGCTGTTTTGCATTTTCTGTAATTTGTTTTGATTTAGTTTTAGACACTAAATCATTTTTGTTGCTTGTGATAATTCTTGTAGGGACTAGTTGGATTATTCTAAAGCCCCTCAGCAAAAACCAGAATTTTTGGACATATATAAAATATATCACATATATATATCCAAGGCAAATAATTATTGTATTAATTCCAAAAGGCCAAAATAAATATATATGGGCTCGCAAAATTATTGGTTTGAATTTTACCTCTGACCAATATTTTCAGAGAGCAACATGAACATTTTCTTAGTCCTTTTTTGGAGCACTTTTTATCTGGGTCATTTCCAGAAATGATTTCTGAGGGTTTCACAAATCTCCATTTCAAATTTAAATGGAATTTAAACATGATGCACAAATGACTAGCTAGTCTAGGATCATACCAGAACTAGGGATGTGACAGTAGTCACACATGTATCAAGTTTCCGGGTAATACAATTCTAGCAAGAATAATAAACATTTATCATGACATAAGGAAATATAAATAACAACTTTGCTATTGCCTCTAGGGCATATTTCCTTCAGTCTCCCACTTGCACTAGAGTCAATAATCTAGTTCACATCATGAAGTTATTTAAAACCAATAGTTCACATCTTTATGTGATTAGTTCACATCTCCATGTGACTAATACCCAAAGGATTTACTAGAGTCAATAATCTAGTTCACATCGCTATTTAATTAACACCCAAAAAGTGGTCATGTTTTTCTTGTGAGAGAAATTTAGTCAACGAGTTTGCCACATTCAGAGCCGTATGTATTTTGCAAATTTTTCTTTGTCTACGATGCTCAGCACGGAGCTACTCTAGCTAATAGCTCCCACTTTCAATATGTTTACAGATTGAGACCCAGAGTCATCCAGATCAGTGTCAAAACTTGCATCGACGTAACTCTTTACGATGAAATTTTTGTCACCTCCATAACCAAGAAGCATATCCTTATTCCACTAAGGAAAATTTTGACCGATGTCTAGTGATCCACTCCTAAATCCCTATTGTACCCTCTAGCCAAACTCTTGGTGAGGTTCACAATAGGTCTGGTACACAGCATAACATACTTTATAGAACCTATGGTTGAGACATAGGGAATGACGTTTCATTCTCTTTCTATTTTCTGCCGTGGTCAGGTTTTGAGTCTTAACTCGACTTCACACCTTGCAACACAGGCAAGAAGTCCTTCTTTGACTATTCCATTTTGAACTACTTCAAAATGTTGTCAAGGTATGTACTCATTGAAAAATATATCAAGCTTCTTGATCTATCTCTATAGATCTTGATGCTCAATATGTAAGTAGCTTCACCAAGGACTTTCTTTGAAAAACTCCTTTCAAACAGTCCTTTATGGTTTCCAGAAAATTCTACATCATTTCCGATCAACAATATGTCATTCACATATACTTATCAGAAAGGCTATAGTGCTCCCACTCACTTTCTTGTAAATACAGGCTTCACCGTATGTTTGTATAAAACCATATGCTTTGATCACTTTATCAAAGCATATATTCCAAATCCGAGATGCTTGCACCAGTCCATAGATGGAGCTGGAGCTTGCACACTTTGTTAGCACATTTAGGATTGACAAAACCTTCGTGTTGCATTATATACAACTCTTCTTTAAGAAATCCATTAAGGAATGCAGTTTTGACATCCATTTGCCAGATTTCATAAACTGTGGCAATTGCTAACATGATTCGGACAGACTTAAGCATCTCTACGAGTGAGAAAATCTCATCGTGGTCAACATCTTGAAATTGTCGAAAACCTTTTGCGACAATTCGAGGTTTGTAGATAGTAACACTACTATCAGTGTCTGTCTTCCTCTTGAAAATCCATTTATTCTTAATGGCTCACCAATCATCGGGCAAGTCAATCAAAGTCCATACTTTGTTCCAATAAATGGATCCCATCTCAGATTTCATGGCTTCAAGCCATTTCACGGAATCTGGGCTCATCATCGCTTCCTAATAGTTTATAGATTCGTCTGGGTCAAGTAACATGACCTCCAGAACAGGATTACCGTACCATTCTAGTGCGGAACGTATTCTGGCTGACCTACAAGGTTCGGTAGTAACTTGATCTGAAGTTTCATGATCATCATCACTAACTTCCTCACTCATTGGTGTAGGAATCACTAGAACTAATTTCTCTGATGAACTACTTTACAATTCAGAAGAAGGTACAATTACCTCATCAAGTTCTATATTGCTCCCACTCACTTCTTTCGAGAGAAACTTCTTCTGTGGAAAGGATCCATTCTTAGCAACGAATATCTTGCCTTCGGATCGATGATAGAAGGTGTACCCAACAGTTTACATTGGGTATCCTATGAAGACGCATTTCCCCAATTTGGGTTCGAGCTTATCAGGTTGGAACTTTTTCACATAAGCATCATAGCCCCAAACTTTAAGAAATGACAGCTTAGGTTTCTTGCTAAACCACAGTTCATATGGTGTCATCTCAACAGATTTAGATGGTGCCCTATTTAACGTGAATGCAACTGTCTCTAATGCATAAACCCAAAATGATAGTGATAAATCGGTAAGAGACATCATATATAGATCGCACCATATCTAATAAAGTATGGTCATGATGTTCGGACACACCATTATGTTGTGGTGTTCCAGGTGGCGTGAGTTGCAAAACTATTCCACATCGTTTCAAATGAAGACCAAACTAGTAACTCAAATATTCGTCTCCGCGATTATATCGTAGAAACTTTATTTTCTTGTTACAATGATCTTCCACTTCACTCTGAAATTCTTTGAACTTTTCAAATGTTTCAGACTTATGTTTCATCAAGTAGATATACCCATATCTCCTCAAATCATCTATGAAGTTCAGAAAATAACAATACCCTTCGCAAGCATCAACACTCATCGGATCGCATACATCAGTATGTATTATTTCCAATAAGTCAGGTGCTTGCTCCATTGTTCCGGAGAATGGAGTCTTAGTCATATTGCCCATGAGGAATGGTTCGCAAGCATCAAATGATTCATAATCAATTGATTCCAAAAGCCCGTCAGCATGGCGTTTCTTCATGCGCTTTACACCAATATGACCTAAACGGCAGTGCCACATATAAGTTTCACTATCATTATTAACTTTGCATCTTTTGGCTTCATTATTATGAATATGTGTATCACTACGATCTAGATTCAATAAACCATTTATATTGAGGGTAATACCATAGAAGGTTTTATTCATCTAAATAGAACAACAATTGTTCTTTGACTTAAATGAATAACCGTATTGCAATAAACATGATTCAATCATATTTATGCTCAACGCAAACACCAAAGAACATTTATTTTAGGTTCAACACTAATCCCGATGGTAAAGGGAGTGTGCGATGGAGATCTTATCAACCTTGGAATCACTTCCAACACACATCGCCACCTTGCCCTCAGCTAGTTTATGTTCATTTTGTAACTTTTGTTTCAAGTTAGTAATCATAGAAACTGAACCAGTATCATATACCCAGGGGCTATTATGAACATTAGTAACGTACACATCAAAAATATGTATATGAAATATACCTTTGTTCACTTTGCCATCCTTCTTATCTGCCAAGTATTTGGGGTAGTTCCGCTTCCAGTGACCATTTCCTTTGCAGTAGAAGCACTCAGTTTTAGGCTCAGATCTAGCTTCGGGTCTCTTCACGGGAGTAGCAACTTGCTTGCTATTCTTTGAAGTTCCCTTTCTTTTCCTTTGCCCCTTTTTCTTGAAACTGGTGGTCTTGTTAACCATCAACACTTGATGCTCTTTCTTGAATTCTACCTTCGTCTATTTCAGCATCACGAAGATCTTGTGAATCGTTTTCGTCATCCCTTGCATATTATAGTTCTTCACGAAGTTCTAGTAACTTGGTGATAGTGACTAGAGAACTCGTTCAATCACTATCTTATCTGGAATATTAACTCCCACTTGATTCATGTGATTGTAGTACTCAGAAATTTTGAGCACATGCTCACTGGTTGAGCTGTTCTCCTCCATCTTGTAGGAAAAGTACTTGTCAGAGGTCTCATACCTCTTGACTCGGGCATGAGTCCGAAATAACAATTTCAGCTCTTGGAACATCTTATATGCTCCATGGCATTCAAAACTATTTTTGAAGTTCTGGTTCTAAGCCATAGAGCATGGCGCACTAAAATATCAAGTAGTCATCATACCAAGCTTGCCAAATGTTGATAATGCCTGCATCTGCTCCTGCAATAGGTTCAAGGACATAATTCTTCTATGCAGCAATGAGGATAATCCTCAGATCACGGACCCGGTCCGCATCACTGCTACTATCATCTTTCAACTTGATTTTCTCTAGGAACATATCAAAATAAATGGGGAGCTACATCGCGAGCTATTGATCTACAACATAGATATGCAAAAATTATCAAGACTAAGTTCATGATAAATTGAAGTTCAATTAATCATATTACCTAAGAACTCCCACTTAGATAGACATCCCTCTAGTCTTCTAAGTGATCACGTGATCCATATCAACTAAACCATGTCCGATCATCACGTGAGATGGAGTAGTTTTCAATGGTGAACATCACCATGTTGATCATTTCTATTATTTGATTCACACTCGACCTTTCGGTCTCAGTGTTCTGAGGCCATATCTGCATAAGCTAGGCTTGTCAAGTTTAACCCGAGTATTCTGCGTGTGCAAAACTAGGTTGCACCCATTGTATGTGAACGTAGAGCTTATCACACCCGATCATCACGTGGTGTCTAAGCACGAAGAATTGTCGCAACGGTGGATACTCAGGGAGAACACTTATACCTTGAAATTTTAGTAAGGGATCATCTTATAAAGCTACCGTCGTACTGAGAAAAATAAGATGCATAAAAGATAAACATCAGATGCAATCAAAATACATGACATGATATGGCCATCATCATCTTGTGCCTTTGATATCCATCTCCAAAGTACCATCATAATCTCCATCGTTACCGGCATGACACCATGATCTCCATCATCTTGATCTTTATCAACGTGTCGTCACATGGTCGTCCCGCCAACTATCGCTTTTGCAACTATTGCTATCGCATAGCGATAAAGTAAAGCAATTATATGGCGCTTGCATCTTACGCAATAAAGAGACAACCATAAGGCTCCTGCCTGTTGCCGATAACTTTAACAAAATATGATCATCTCATACATGAAATTATATCACATCATGTCTTGACCATATCACATCACAACATGCCCTGCAAAAACAAGTTAGACGTCCTCTACTTTAATTTTGCAAGTTTTACGTGGCTGTTACGGGCTTGTAGCAAGAACCGTTCTTACCTACGCATCAAAACCACAATGATTTTTCGTCAAGTGTGTTGTTTTAACCTTCAACAAGGACCGGGCATAGTCACACTCGATTCAACTAAAGCTGGAGAAACACACCCACTAGCCACCAATGTGCGAAGCACGGCCGTAGAACCAGTCTCATGAACGTGGTCATGTAATGTCAGTCTGGGCCGCTTCATACAGCAATACCGCCGAATCAAAGTATGACATGCTAGTAAGTAGTATGACTATTATTGCCCACAACTCTTTGTGTTCTACTCGTGCATATAACAACTACGAATAAACCTGGCTCGGATGCCACAGTTGGGGAACATAGTATTTCAAAAAAATTGCCTACGATCACGCAAGATCAATCTAGGAAAAGCATAGCAACGAGTGGGGAGAGTGTGTCTACGTACCATCATAGACCTAAAGTGGAAACGTTTAGTAACATGGTTGATTTAGTTGAATGTCTTCGCGATCCAACCGATCCCAGTACCGAACGCACGGCACCTCCATGATCTTCACACTTTTAGCTCGGTGACGTTCCTTGAACTCTTGATCCAGTTGAGGCCGAGGGAGAGTTTTGTCAGCATGATGGCGTGGTGACGGTGATGATGAAGTTACTGACGCAGGGCTTCGCCTAAGCACTACGACAATATGACCGAGGTGGAAAACTGTGGAGGGGGCACCGCACACGGCTAACACAAATCTTGGAGTGCCTTTGGGGTCCCCCCTGCCCACATATATAAAGGAGGGGGGAAGACGAGGCCGGCCTAGGAGGGGCGCGCCTATTGGGGGAGTCCAACTAGGATTCCCAATCATAGTTGGAGTCCCCTTCCTTCTCCAAGAGGGAAGAGAGGGAAGGAGTGGGAGAGGGAGAAGGAAAGAGAGGGGGCGCCGCCCCCTCCCTAGTCCAATTCGTATTTTCCATGGGGGTGGTGGGCGCGGCCAGCCCTTGAGGACCTTCTCTTCTTTCCCGTATGGCCCATTAAGGCCCACTACTTCCACCGGCGAATTCCCGTAACTCTCCGGTACTCCCAAAAATACCTGAGTCACTCAGAACCTTTCCGATGTCCAAATATAGCCTTCCAATATATCGATCTTTACGTCTCGAGAATTTTGAGAGTCATCATATGTCCGTGATCTGATCCGGGACTTTGAACAACCTTCGGTACATCAAATCACATAACTCACAATACAAATCGTCACCAAATGTTAAGCATGCGGACCCTACGGGTTTGAGAACTATGTAGACATGACCGAGACACATCTCCGGTCAATAACCAATAGCGGAACCTAGATTCTCATATTGGCTCCTACATATTCTACGAAGATCTTTATCAGTCAAACGGCATAACAACATACGTTGTTCCCTTTGTCATCGGTATGTTACTTGCCCGTGATTGGATCGTCGATATCCTCATGCCTAGTTCAATCTCATTACCAGCAAGTCTCTTTACTCGTTCTGTAATACATCATCAAGTAACTAACTCTTTAGTCACATTACTTGCAAGGCTTATAGTGATGAGCATTACCGAGAGGGCCTAGAGATACCTCTCCGACAATCGGAGTGACAAATCCTAATCTTGATCTATGCCAACTCAACAAACACAATCGGAGACACCTGTAGAGCATCTTTATAATCACCCAGTTACGTTGTGATGTTTGATAGCACACTAAGTGTTCCTCCGGTATTCAGGTGTTGCATAATCTCATAGTCATAGGAACATGTATAAGTCATCAAGAAAGCAATATCAACAAACCAAATGATAATAGTGCGAAGCTAACGGATGGGTCTTGTCCATCACATCATTCTCTAATGATGTGATCCCATTCATCAAATGACAACACATTTCTAGGGCTAGGAAACTTAACCATCTTTGATTAACGAGCTGGTCAAGTAGAGACATACCAGGGACACTCTGTTTATCTATGTATTCACACATGTATCAAGTTTACGGTTAATACAATTCTAGCATGAATAATAAACATTTATCATGATATAAGGAAATACAAATAACAACTTTATTATTGCCTCTAGGGCATATTTCCTTCAGCTGTCGCATCGTATCGCGCCACTAGTGTGTGCGGTGGCCGCGCCTCCCGTGCCTGTGACAGTGCCATGCATGCAGAGATAGAAGCCAGGTGCGTGCAGAGCGATGAGTCGGTGTCCAGCTTCTCCATGTTCGCCGCAATCATTGAGGATAAGTAGAACACGGGAGTCCACCGCCACTTGGGTCCCATGAAGGCCATCGCCGAGGCGATGACTATGTATTCAAGTGGTTTCTTTGCGGCTTCCCCTCTTCCAAGGACCTTTGTTGACCCCGCAAGTGTCTGTTGGACATCAGGAAGACAAAGGGATCCGCGGGCGTCCATTTAGATTAGGTATTGTATTAATTATACCACGAGAGCCAGATTAGCACTGCTTAGTTCATGTAAATGTAATGAAATACATCATGTTTATATGAAGATCGGGCTTTCTATACGGAATCCCTCGTGCCTATATGAAATCAGTCCGTGTTTGCATGAATTTCCTCTGGTTGGTTAGAGTTGTGAAAATGTATGCCGCTGGTGTTTATGTCATCCTCCGCGGAAGTAAGCGGGAGGAAATTTGTCGGCTGCCGTTGGTGATGCTCTTATGCTGGAAATAATAGAGTCACATTCAATCCATTTGAGTTAATTGCATGTATGATTCTCCCTCTATAAAAAGTTAATTGCTTGTACGGTGTACATGTGACTTGCAGGGTGGCTACAGCTTTGTATAGAAAGTTAAAAAGAAACAAGTCCATCCTTAATCTTGTATTCTAAGTACTATGTGGGTTCCATTGTCAGTATAGTAGTGAAAGAACTATATCTTAAATAAATATAAAAAAATAAAGCTAAAGACAGAATTCGAACTCAGGTCATCGCATTGCGAGTATCCGACGCTAACCAGTCCAATACATTTTCGTTGTGGACCATGCTGGAGATATATCTCCATGTCTACTCTTATACTCCCTCCGTTCCTAAATATTTGTCTTTTTCATATTTCGAATGGACTACCACATACAGAAGTGTATGTAGACATATTTTAGAGTGTAGATTCACTCATTTTGCTCCGTATGTAGTCACTTGTTGAAATCTCTAAAAAGGCAAATATTTATGAATGGAGGGAGTAGAAAACAGAGTTGGTTATGATGGTGTGCTTGCCATCCTGCAATATAGGCCGTCAGATTTATATCTAATGGACATGAAGGAAACTATGGAAATTTTGGAAAAAGATACCAACACCCCTCTCCACGTTTGCAAATAAGGCCTTCCCTTGTTCATCCCTTTCTCTCACAAGATAAACTACTCATACAAATGCATCTTGATGTTCCGTGCAACGCACGGGCATCTAGCTAGTTTCTTTTGAAATAGGTACTGCAGTAATTGGGTCGAAGTGATATATTTTATGTCTACCCCGAACGGTTTCAGATTCACTAGTAGTAATGAAGAAAAGGTTGCCTTGTTAATTAACAGAAAACATGGTGAAAACTATCACATGAGGTCGGTAAAAACAAGGCAAACTAGGTTCAGCGTCATCATCACTACAACTATGCGCACGCGAGAAGCCTATATATCAAGGGGGCTACAGAGAGAAAGACATATCGAGTGTGTCTGAGAGAGGCACAGAGATATGGTGTTTGAGAGAGAAACCTATTGATAGATTAAGATCAGATCAAGTTGTCACCCTTCTGCTGTCGGGGAGGGAGAGAACAACGTATCGAGAGTGTGTGCGGTAGGCATAGAGGAAGAACTAGCAAGTGTGTGCGTATGTGTGTGTGTGTGTGTTTGAGAGAGAAGCAGTAGATAGATTACTATCAAGATTGAGGTGCCACCCTACTCCCTCGGTGTCGGGTAGTGTGGGTGTGTGTTTGAGAAAGAAACCAGTAGATAGATTAGTATCAAGATTGAGGTGCCACCCTACTCCTTCGGTGTCGAGAAGTGTGTGTCTGTGTGTGTGGGTCAGGGG
>NC_041386.1:392144363-392147923 GCF_002162155.2 Triticum dicoccoides | reverse complement strand
AGATATAGGGAGAAGGAGTTTCTGTGACACATATCTATATTAAGGGATAGGTAGATAGCATGTGTGCGAGGCATACTTAAAGTATCACGGAGATAAACAAATGGTGTGCATGCAAGTGCCAGAAAAAATGAAGCGAGAAACAATGTCTACATGCCGGTGCACACGTGTGTGTCTGCATGAGAGAGAGAGAGAGAGCTGGAATCCCATTGTATGTATTCATATGGTTCTGAAACTCGAGTTAACCTTAGGCATATGTGTGAGAGACATAATTATACTTTGAGGCATTAGTGGCGGTGGGTGGGCGGAATTAAAGGGGTGGGCATGTTCGACAGAGAGAGCGTGTGTGTTTCTGTGTGAGATACTTGTACGACAGGGTAGAAAGATGAATTCTAACCTTGACAGAGGGAGAGAAATACACGAAGTGCGCGTGTATGATTTCGATGCCCACGAAGAAATGAGGTATGTATGCGTGTGACCGAGATTGCACAATTCATTCACGTATCACTATCTAGCGATCGTGGACGTGCATCGCTTGAACATAAATCAATATATACTTCATATCATGGAATTGCTGGTTGTTGAGTCTAGAACAAAATCTTTTGAGTCATAGGATTATATATATCGGAGAGTAGGATTCTTTTTACTCCTCAGTCCCATCGTCGCTCTAGTGAGGTCTCCTGACGTAGATGTTTTGACTTTCCTCTCCTCAAATTTCACGAATGTTTTTTTTAGGATCACGTGGATATCTTGGAATCGTTCCTATATTATTTTGACGAGAACATTGTTCATGGTGCCTGCTGACATTTAGGGGTTGTGGCAGTGTCCCGGGGAGTTGAGCTATGAGGTGTTGTCATCAAAATTTTATCGTTGCAGTTCTGGAATACCTGAGTTCGCCGACATCGAAAATCTCTTTTATGCAATTGTTGGTGAGATAACCTCGACGCCACCTAGTACTGGGCGGGAGTTCAGGAGTATTGCTAGAACTCGTATAAAAGATGCTTTTCGGAGGTTGAGGTACACGATTTCCGAAGGTTTCTTGGTTATGTGTTGATGGATGGATACAGCTGGATGTAGGGATTGTTAGTTTGGGTGAGATATTGTGCTTCCCCTATATCCCCAAAACCAGATTGCATAACCAAAACATTTCGGGAGTTTATAGGTCGGAATTCAAGTAGCTCCTAGAATATATTTCCAACAGACACATGATACGATATGGGATCTATCATATGTTTGTTTCCGGCTTATTCTGCAAGCCAATCCTTGTTTTGTTTCTGTTGTGGTAGTCGAGTTGCTTCAATGTCATGTGTTGATTGCGTAACTTTCCTAAGAGGTGTTCTCATATTCCTATGTGAATACTAATCCTTCTTGATCATCCAGTTTGCCATCTCAATTTCTTGTCAACAGGTGTGCTTCTCTTCAAGTGGATCCGATCATTTCAACATTCGCAAGATCACCTGTCAGTTTTCCCAATGTTGTTCGTTTCATCCGTCCCCAAGTTGCCTTTGTTTTTCCCGCCCTCGCACCCCTTTTCTTCAAGGTCTCAAATTTCCTGATCAAGTATCCATCTTATGGATGTTAAGTTTCTTCATTCTTTGCTTCAATGTTTTACCCGTTGGTTCTGGTGAAGATGCTCTTCAAGTTCATCATTCTTCGTCTATTTCTTCTCCGGTGGATTCAATTCAAGCTTTCGGTCTTGATCATATCCCTTTTCCTCCTTTCAAATGTTTCCTCATGCCGGTGCACCTCTTAATCATTCACCTCTCATTTTTCATATGTTCTGGAGTACTAAAGATATCTCCGGATATTTGTGTTTTCATTTCTAATCTGTTCAAGATATCTCAAGGTTGCTATCTCTTTTGAGCCATTTAATTCAACCGGCGCAATCTCTCTTTCTAATTGCAAAACGGTGCTTTCTTTTGAGTGGCCCCTAATGCACATGTCTTTTCCCAAGATCTTACCTCACTCTTCTAATTTATCTGGAGCGATTCTCAAATTCATTTCAAAGTTTGACGTAAGAATGATTTATCATCAGTCAAATGTCTTTCAGCAGGATCTTTAAAATTCTTTTCATCATTGGTTCAACCTTTCTAATTTTGATTCCCGAGTGCCTCAAAAATTCATGGTGGTGTTTTCTCGTGGTCATTCTCGGATTTTGAAGACCAAAGAAGAGTTTTCCTCCAAATATTACCCGTTCTTCCAAAGATGTGAAGTTTAAGCTTGATGCCATCCTCTCATAATTGTTTTCGATTGTGAGAATTCTTTTCACCCACCGGAGCAATTCAGGAGTCTTTTCAGTTTGATTATCTGGTGCCCATCATCTCAAAATTATTCATGTCAGCTTTCAGCCCTCGTCTCGAATTCTTCCGGTGCATAGTTCAAGTATTCTCTAATTAGCTCGTGATCTCTTCGTTCACTTGTATCTAAATTCTCTCAAGTATCTTTGTTCAATTTACAATTCTTCATGGTGATTCGTGCATTTCATGTTCTTACGACAGTTTGTTCAAGATTCCTCTTCCTATATTCTCATATTAATTTATTTGTTGTTTCAATCCTACCGGTGGTTCATTGAAGACCATCTCAAGATTACGCTATATATCTACTGAACCCTTTCCAATGAGAATGAGTAGTATGCAAAATCCGTTGTGTGTCAGCAATTTAATTGATGAAGGATAAGCATAATGTAATTCTTATTCTTGTTTCATCGAGTAAAATTCAATTCCTTAGTCCAGAGGTGTCACAACCTAGCTAGTCATGCATTAGAGTGTTGCATCATGTTACTCTTTCATCAGAAACTTGAAATGGGGATGACAGAACCCCCAGTCCCCTCTGAAACCAACTAGGGTTTACTAAAATAATTTTCAATGAACCTGATATGCCCTTCTAAAATGCCCATCACTTTTGTCTTGGTTCAGAACCTCTGCCAAAAGTGGTGCACATTTTCCTAGGCCATCTTAGGATTTTTGAATTAATTCATAAATATTTGAATTTGGGCATTTAAAATTATATAAAATATTTAAATGCTCAAATACCTCCAAACTAAAATGTTTCATGTTGGAAATAATCCAACTATGGGCCAGGAATAGTTTGGTGATTTTTGAACTAGCCTAGGTATTTTATTTAATTCAACAAAGTTGCAGAAGTATTAGAAAAACAGAAAACAGAAAAATATATAAAGGGAGAAGCTTACCTGGGCTCCTCCCTGTGCGGCCCAGCCAGCTGGCTGGCCCAGCCAGCAGCCGGCCCAGCCCACCTCCCTCCTCTGTCGTCTTCGTCCCGACAGAGGGAGGGGAGTGTGGCCGGCGCGCGCGCGCGCCACCGCGCCACGCCACCTGCTCGCCTGCTTGCCTGCCCTCCCCTCCTCGCTCGACGCCCTGGACGACGCCACGCCTCCCCCCCTGCTCTCTCTCACTCACCCCCCGGCTCTCCTCTCCTCTCCCTCGCTCTCTCTCTCTCTCACGGCCGAACACCACCGTCGCCGCCGTTCGCCATAGCCATCGTCTCCGGCCACCCCTCGCTCCCCCGACTAGCTCAGAAGCTCCGCCTCGACTCCCTCTTCCTCC
>NC_041386.1:392140424-392142270 GCF_002162155.2 Triticum dicoccoides | reverse complement strand
AAAGGACTACTTGGTTGCCTATACAGTTCATAGACAAGTAAATGGAAACTGTTAAAAGCCTCAAGATAAGTGTGAGTGCCGAGGATGGCTCTTCCGTAGGAAGACGGAGGTGGATCCTCGGTAGTGTATTGAATTGGTGAGTAGTGGACTCGTGTGCGCAAAACCATTTCAAGTTGGAGTATCGTAGGATAGCCTAGCCAAGAGTCAAAGCTGGCTTGCTGCAATAACTCCACCAACCCTTCTTGATACAATGCATGTATGTAGGATCTGTTGTAAGTCTTGCTGAGTACCTTTGTACTCATGTTGCTATAATCTACATTTTTACAGAAGACGCTGCAACCCCTTCTGATGGGTTCTATGTAGACGTTGACATCAACGAATAGGCTAAAGACCCAGGTGGTGACCCTGAGCTTGTGAAGGACCACGTAGTATAGCTAGGCTTTCCAAGCCTCTTTTATTTTACTAGTTGTCTGTACCCAGACAAGCTACTTCCGCTGCTGGTTTGTATGACTGTATGACTTGTATGTGGGGTCGTGAGACCTGTACCTTTGTGTATGTTATGTATGGCTCACTGAGCCTTAAATAAAGTACTTGTGTCGTAGAGTCATGTTGTGATGCTTCGTTGTATTTGCACATATCGAGCATATTGTGTGTATGACTGAAATGCTTGGTATGTGTGGGATCTGACTATCTAGTTGTTTATCTTTAGTAGCCTCTCTTACCGGGAAATGTCTCCTAGTGTTACCGCTGAGCCATGGTAGCTTGCTACTGCTCTGGAACACTTAGGCTGGCCGGCATGTGTCCTTCTTCGTTCCTGTGTCTGTCCCTTCGGGGAAATGTCACGCTTTGAGTACCGGAGTCCTCTTAGCCCGCTACAGCCCGGTTTACCGGAGTCCTGTTAGCCCAGTGCTACAGCCCGGACCCACTTGCTGATGACCGACACGTTCGAAGCTGGGTCATGGATGCCTGTCCTTGTAAGTCTGTGCCACTTTGGGTTTACGACTAGTCATGTCAGCCCGGGCTCTTTATCATATGGATGCTAGCGACACTATCATATACGTGAGCCAAAAGGCGCAAACGGTCCCGGGAAAAGGTAAGGCGACACCCGTGGGAATACCGTGCGTGAGGCCGCAAAGTGATATGATGTGTTACCAGCTAGATCGATGTGACATCGAGTCGGGGTCCTGACAGCGTTGGCATCAGAGCCGGACTGCCTGTAGGTTCTCCAAGCCAAACTGGTCGATGTTGAGTCTAGAAATTCTTTAGTTATATGTAGGGGAATTGTTTGTGGGATGGAACGTAAGGCTCTTTTTACTCCTTATACCTTATGATATTCTGATCTGAGTCGGTCCATTCTTCCACCGGGGGTTAAGGAATTAGGATCTATTCCTCTATCATGATCACGTGTTACTAATCAGTAGTACCTTATAAGTTTGATGGTTACAAGCCTAGTTCAGTTCTACTACCACATTATGTAGTCAGAATGGTTCAGAACTTTGATATGATGATGTTGAGTGTGTATGAAATCCTTTGTCAAATGTCTCAATATCCTTTTTGAGCATTTACAGCTGTTATGCTGCCGAAATTTTGCTAGAAATTCTAACGCCTTTGCATTATAAATATGCTTTCAGATGGCCACTCGCGACCTCAATCAAGTGGTTCGCCTGACTCGATGCCTAGATGTACCCGGCCATACTGCTAAGTTGGTCAGGGTAATGACTGAGGCTGGATACCGCTGGTATCCCGAGTACACGGTCGAAGAGCAATTCCGGGACTTCAATCAAAGCCAGTATCTCTGCACTGTCAGGATATTTCCATCTTATCCTGGATCCACCGAGCCTCTTCA
>NC_041386.1:392135273-392136371 GCF_002162155.2 Triticum dicoccoides | reverse complement strand
GTTGCTTCTCGGATCCTATCCGTGAAGTGGACCACGAAACGCTTGATCTCCAGGATAATCTTACATATCGAGAGTACCCCATTCGTATCCTCGATCAGGCCGAGCGTACCACTCGACGCCAGAACATCAAGTTTCTCAAGGTTCAATGGTCGCACCATTCTGAGGATGAAGCAACTTGGGAAAGGGAGGATCGTCTTCGACTCGAGTACCCCGCCTTCTTCCCGGAGGAACCCAAATCTCGGGACGAGATTCTTTTGAGTGGGGGTGAGTTGTCACAACCTAGCTAGTCATGCATTAGAGTGTTGCATCATGTTACTCTTTCATCAGAAACTTGAAATGGGGATGACAGAACCCCCAGTCCCCTCTGAAACCAACTAGGGTTTACTAAAATAATTTTCAATGAACCTGATATGCCCTTCTAAAATGCCCATCATTTTTGTCTTGGTTCAGAACCTCTGCCAAAAGTGGCGCACATTTTCCTAGGCCATCTTAGGATTTTTGAATTAATTCATAAATATTTGAATTTGGGCATTTAAAATTATATAAAATATTTAAATGCTCAAATACCTCCAAACTAAAATGTTTCATGTTGGAAATAATCCAACTATGGGCCAGGAATAGTTTGGTGATTTTTGAACTAGCCTAGGTATTTTATTTAATTCAACAAAGTTGCAGAAGTATTAGAAAAACAGAAAACAGAAAAATATATAAAGGGAGAAGCTTACCTGGGCTCCTCCCTGTGCGGCCCAGCCAGCTGGCTGGCCCAGCCAGCAGCCGGCCCAGCCCACCTCCCTCCTCTGTCGTCTTCGTCCCGACAGAGGGAGGGGAGTGTGGCCGGCGCGCGCGCGCACCACCGCGCCACGCCACCTGCTCGCCTGCTTGCCTGCCCTCCCCTCCTCGCTCGACGCCCTGGACGACGCCACGCCTCCCCCCCTGCTCTCTCTCACTCACCCCCCGGCTCTCCTCTCCTCTCCCTCGCTCTCTCTCTCTCACGGCCGAACACCACCGTCGCCGCCGTTCGCCATAGCCATCGTCTCCGGCCACCCCTCGCTCCCCCGACTAGCTCAGAAGCTCCGCCTCGACTCCCTCTTCCTCCCC
>NC_041386.1:392100622-392133717 GCF_002162155.2 Triticum dicoccoides | reverse complement strand
CCCGAGCCCGCTAACCATCCCTGCAGCTCCGCGGTGAGCCCCCGGATCGTTTCCCCCTTCTTCCCTGGTCTCTTTCGACCTCTAGGCCCTAGCCCCACCTCGGCCGAGAGCTCCACGCCGCCGGCGATGTCGCCGTCGTGGCCACGGTCGCCGTAGCGCCCAACCAAGCACACCATCGTGCTCCCCACCTCACCAGGAGCACGCAGCACGCACCAACGCCTCCCCAAACCCCCTGCAACACTGATCCCGACCGCACCCGAACTCCGGCCGCCGCAGCCGAGCTCGCCGCCGTCAACTCCGGCCACCCCGAGCCCAACCACCACCACCAATAGCCGCGGCTCAACCTCAGCAACACGTAGATGCCTTCCGCCGTCCATTTGGTTGCCGGAATGGCAAAAAGCACTTTCGCCGCCGTCTCGGGCCTCGCCGGCGTCATGTCACCGGTGGGGTTTGACTTGTCCGACCTGGGGTTTGACCCCCCAGGGTCACTGACGCGTGGGCCCTGTCGGCCAGGTGGTTAGGTTAGCGCTAACTACTGTTAGTCAACCCCCCCTGACACTGACAGTGGGCCCCAGCACCACTAACCCCTAATTAGGATTAATTTAATCCTGTTTAACCCCCCCTGTCACTGACGTGTGGGCCCCACACGTCAGGTTTGACCTCAGCCAGCCACAGTTGACCACTGACGTCATGCTGACGTCATGCTGACGCAATAATTATATTTCTGGAATTAAATTAAATCAGGAAATTCCAGAATATTATTTAAACTTCAAAAATTCATAACTTTTATTCTGTAACTCCAAATTGGACAAATTATATATGAAAAATGATCAGAAAAATCCAATCTATCCATCTGTACTATTTTCATGCATGATCAAACAAGTTAAATTGATGTTTTAAGCAGAACAAGAAAAGGCACTTTAAAAGGCCATATTTGAATTTGAAATTTGAATCCTTGATTCAAATTTGTTCAAACACCCCTGGTTTTAGTTGCATTAGCCCAATACACTCATTTTGCCATGTCTCATGCATGCATCATATTGTTGCATACTGTTTGGTAATGCTTGTGTATCGGTGCTCTCTGCGGCAGGTTCTGTCCCCGAAGAGTACCCTGATTACCCTAGCGAAGAACCGTATCAGTGCATCGAACCATCAGGCAAGCAACCAACCATTTGATCATATCGATACAATCCCATGTTCTCGCTCCTGCTCTCTTTTACTGCATTAAGACAACGCGATTCAAACTGCTGTGTGCTACGGTAGTTGAACCCATTTCCTCTGCATGACCTGTCATTGCCACAGTAACTAGATGAAACTCACTAGCATGTGTAGGAGTTGATTGAGCCATATGAATGTGTTGTTCCTACCTTGCTATGCCTGCTACGCTTAGAGTCGTGTCAGGTCTGGTTCATCTGGGTGATGGGCTGGAGTGAAATGATCATGTCGGTATTAAGAGTGGTGTGGTGAACACGATTTGGTAAAGGTGTCGATGAGAGGCCATGTAGGAGTACATGGTGGGTTGTTTCATTGAAGCCGACCTTAAGCACTGAGATCTGTATGCGTGATTTAAGATACAGCTACTACCATGCATTGGGCCCTGAAATATGACCCCGCTCGACTTCTTATTCACCCTAGCTCTCTGTCCAGGAGTTGCAAGTAGTTTCTGGTGTTTGTAGCCTACTGGAGGCCGTGGACAGCGCTGACCATAGGGGTGGGCTGTGATGCGGTAGGTACGTGGCCGGGTGTACCGAATACCCGTTAGGTATCTCGGGAACCCTGTTCACATCGTTCGGGGCCGCATGGGAAACCTCGGCCGGACTCCCTGCGGATGGAACCTGAATAGGCGATAAACCTGGACTAGAGGCTTAAGTGTTTAGGTAGGTCATGGTCTACACCCACGTCGGCTTTCGCTTGAAGTCTGCCGAGCACATGTCGTGTGCAGACGCTAAGTGGTGGAAACATGTATGAAGAAGTACACCCCTGCAGGGTTATCATAATCTATTCGAATAGCCGCGTCCGCGGTAAAGGACTACTTGGTTGCCTATACAGTTCATAGACAAGTAAATGGAAACTGTTAAAAGCCTCAAGATAAGTGTGAGTGCCGAGGATGGCTCTTCCGTAGGAAGACGGAGGTGGATCCTCGGTAGTGTATTGAATTGGTGAGTAGTGGACTCGTGTGCGCAAAACCATTTCAAGTTGGAGTATCGTAGGATAGCCTAGCCAAGAGTCAAAGCTGGCTTGCTGCAATAACTCCACCAACCCTTCTTGATACAATGCATGTATGTAGGATCTGTTGTAAGTCTTGCTGAGTACCTTTGTACTCATGTTGCTATAATCTACATTTTTACAGAAGACGCTGCAACCCCTTCTGATGGGTTCTATGTAGACGTTGACATCAACGAATAGGCTAAAGACCCAGGTGGTGACCCTGAGCTTGTGAAGGACCACGTAGTATAGCTAGGCTTTCCAAGCCTCTTTTATTTTACTAGTTGTCTGTACCCAGACAAGCTACTTCCGCTGCAGGTTTGTATGACTGTATGACTTGTATGTGGGGTCGTGAGACCCGTACCTTTGTGTATGTTATGTATGGCTCACTGAGCCTTAAATAAAGTACTTGTGTCGTAGAGTCATGTTGTGATGCTTCGTTGTATTTGCACATATCGAGCATATTGTGTGTATGACTGAAATGCTTGGTATGTGTGGGATCTGACTATCTAGTTGTTTATCTTTAGTAGCCTCTCTTACCGGGAAATGTCTCCTAGTGTTACCGCTGAGCCATGGTAGCTTGCTACTGCTCTGGAACACTTAGGCTGGCCGGCATGTGTCCTTCTTCGTTCCTGTGTCTGTCCCTTCGGGGAAATGTCACGCTTTGAGTACCGGAGTCCTGTTAGCCCGCTACAGCCCGGTTTACCGGAGTCCTGTTAGCCCAGTGCTACAGCCCGGACCCACTTGCTGATGACCGACACGTTCGAAGCTGGGTCATGGATGCCTGTCCTTGTAAGTCTGTGCCACTTTGGGTTTACGACTAGTCATGTCAGCCCAGGCTCTTTATCATATGGATGCTAGCGACACTATCATATACGTGAGCCAAAAGGCGCAAACGGTCCCGGGAAAAGGTAAGGCGACACCCGTGGGAATACCGTGCGTGAGGCCGCAAAGTGATATGAGGTGTTACCAGCTAGATCGATGTGACATCGAGTCGGGGTCCTGACAAGAGGTTCATCAAAATTCACGGTTCCAAGTTATTCATCTTGCTTGTCAGGGGTTCAAAGTTTTCACATTTCGTAGCTCCATATAAATCATTGCAAGGCCCCACCTTCTGTTTTCAACTTCTCTATCCTTTCGTTTGATCATTCTTTTGATACCGGAGTTCTTCATGGAGGCTCTACATGTTGGTTCGTCAAGGATTCTTTTCATTCTTCAATTGTTCTTCAAGATTTTCTCTCAGAATGAAGATCCACCTAGTTTTACTCTATATTAAACAGGGTGCTCAACACTTCTTTTGTTTTGAGGAGTTCAACCATTTTTCATCTTGCATTCCGAAGTGCAATTCTTCCTACCTTTTGAGGTGGTGTTATGTCATTTTTGACAATTCCTTTGTGTTTCAGGATTCACAAGTTGTGAGGAATGAGATATTGAAATCCATCATTTTCTCTTCCGCCATGAGATCGTTTGAACCGATTAATTTCTACGTTGGAGGTTAGCTTGGTATAGATTTCACCTAAAGACTTTCCTAAGGAATGTTGCTATTGTGGTGCTTATCAATGATCCAAGTTATCTCTCTATCATCTTGGTGGAAGAAGTTTTCTATCTTTTCTAGCTCTCCATCAAATCTTTTTCCCATGAGTGGCAGGCATATTTTTAAATAGCTGGATATAGCCCCGCTATAGCTATTTGAGGGTATTGCCGCTAAATGATTTCATGTACAATTTACCGCTATAGCCCGGCTATAGCCCGCTATAGCCCAGCTATAGCTGTTTTTAAGGGTCACCGCTAAATGTCATAGCCCGCTATTTAAAACATTGGTGGCAGGTTGTTACCTCATAATTTTGAGAAGTTCTCCATAAGCCCACTACAAGCTTATTTGTTTCGTTGTTGGTTTTCTAACAACTCCGTTATAAACTTCTCGGTAGGGTGCTTTCCAAGCTCCTTTGTGGAAGAAGTTGGCATTTTCTTCTCCATTCTTTTATTACAATGATATGTCTTCTATTCTTTCTCCTGGAGGCATTGTGATGTTGCTCTTTTCACTCATCATCTCGAATTGTGAGGATCGTGTTCTTTTCGTGCTTATCCTTTTAACTGGTGTGGTGGGTCCTCTTTTCAAGTTCTTTTCAACTTATCAAGTTTTCCTTTTCTTTCTACCGGAGTGTTGTCCAAATTATATCATTCTTATTCCTTCCCTATCTTGTTTCAACCGGAGTGGTTACTTGTCCTTCCATGTCACTGGAGCTCTTCATTCATGTCTTGGCAACCCCAAGGTTTTCCCAATGTTCCTTGTTCCTCTTCTCTAACAGAGTGTTTTCAAATTTGTGCATCTTTGTTGTATTCTTTCTTTCAATTGATTAACCTCTGAAGGTTCATTGGTTTCACTCATTTCTCAAAGAAGCAACTTTGTTTTACCTTGTCCTCTTCCGTTTCTCCCCGGCCCCATCCTGGATCTCGGTAAGAGATCCTCTTGTAGTGGTGGAGTGTTGTAACGCCCCAGATGTAACTTTCCATATTTGTAACTCTCACTCTTGCCATTTTCGTCTATGTGATATGATATTCTCTTCGTGGTTGGGTTGTGTCTTCCGTTTTGCATTTTGTTCATGTCATGCATTTCATATCATGTCATCATGTGCATCTCATTTGCATTTGTGTTCGTCTCATGTATCCGAGATTTTCCCCGTTGTCCGTTTTGCAATGCGACACTCCCTCATGAACCCGGCGCACCGCTCTTATCTCTTTGCATGAGCGGGAGAAAAACGTTCTTGGAGTGGACCAAGATTTGTCAAGTGCCTCGGTAAATCACCGGTTGACCGCCTGTCAAATTTCGTTCCATTTCGAGGTCGTTTGATGCCCCAACAGTTAACCGGGTAACCGAAGAAGCCCCTCTTTTGTTGTAGCCCAACATCCCTGCAAAACAGTCCAATAACCCATCTAAACCACCTCCATGTTCTCCGCCATTGGATCACGATCGTGTAGGCGAAAAACGCACCTCATTTGGACTCTCCTAGCTCCCTCTACCTATAAATATGTGATCCCCTTCCAAATTTCGGGTCCAAACCCTAGATCCCACCTCCTACGCGCCACCGCACATGTCCGTCCGCCGTCGAACGCGTCCACCGCTGCCCAGCCACGTCGCTCCGGCAAATCGCATTGCGCCACGTCATTTAGACGCCACCCACAACCAACCACAGCGCGCCACCTATCATTCGCCGCCGTCACCGGGCCGCCGGCCAGCGGAGCCCATCCGGGGCCCGCCTGGGCCCGAGTCCCCGCCGCCCGATCCGAGTCCCGCCGGCGCTGAAGCCTGCACCGCCCGCTGTCGCCGGAGCTCATCGCCCTTTGCTGGCGCACCTCGCCGCGCCTCCATGTCGTCATTCCAGCGCCGCACCTCGCGCACACTGTCGCTGGTGCTCCCTTCCCGCCGTTCCAGCACCAGATCCAGCTACCGCCGCCTCGGATCTGCTCTCCTCGCCGTGCTTTGGCGTCATCACTGCCACCAGCTGCCGGAGCCGAGCTCCCTCATGCTGCCGCCGCCTGCTAGGGTGATCGGGAGGAGCCCCGATCCCGTCGCTGCATTGACCCCGCGTGGCTTGCGCGTGGGCCACCGCGAGGGGCCGGCCCAGCTCCATCCCTAGCGCCGACCCATCTGCTCCGGCCTCCCTCCGGCCCGTCAGGCATCCTCAGCAACCTGGGCCTCGGCTCACTTTGGTGAGCACCGAGCCCACCTTTCCTCCACCCTATGCACCCTCTATCTGTCTTGCGCTCATCTCAGTTTACGGCTAAGTCCCGAATCTGTAACATCATATGCCTCCCTTCATCATGCTATATCTCCATGACCATGGCTCTGATTCATGCATATGATATATCAAAATGTTCGTCTCATGATAGTCTTCACGTTACTTGCATTTCCATGCATATTATTGTCCATATTGCTGACATTATCCTCATTGCAAGAGTGCTATGAAATGTTAACTGCTGGTTCCTAGCAGAACTTGATGATTTGTCATTTTTGCTACATTTTGTGTGTGCATCCTATGAGCATGATGTCTACATGTTTTATGATCTCCATCATGTCGTCTTTACATGGTTGAAAGCCTTGTATTTTTGTGATCTCTGTGGTGACTAGCACAAGCATGCAAAGTTGGCTCCATGATGTTGTTGTTTTCAGGCAGATAGGATTTTGTTGTCCTTTTCCTGATGTTATTTTGATGCCATGTAAACTTGTTGCTACCATGAGATCCATGCTTATTTTGAGATACTTCAATAAGAATGTTTTGAATATATGGTTATGTTCTATCCATTCATGCCTCTGGTTGCAATTATGGAGTAGTGTATCATGTCATTACCATGCTCTACTTTTCCTAAATATTGTTTCTGGCAAATTGTTAACATATTAATCAATATTGCCATGTGTTTTGCTAGTGATCCTTGCACCCTATGAACTCTCTTTTGCCCTTTTTAGCTTCATGAACATGTCTTATTACTATTGGTATGCTTGTTTTGTCATGTAATGCTTTGTGGTGAGTGGAATGAGCTTGCAAAGTTGCTATCATAAATCTGTTCCTACCATGTCTTGAAATTCCACTAAGTCTGAATCTGTTTATAAAACTTGCTATGTTTACATGGGTGCCATCATATCTTCTATGCGTTTTTCGCTCATATTCAGTAAGGGTGTTTTGTTCTATGCTTTTAGTATAAGCATGCTATGCCTTTGTGTGTTACGATATGTTCCTGTAGCATGTTGTTTGATAGCTCTAAACATTGCTACCTGATGCTGCTTATGCCATGTTCCGCTAGTACTTTTCTTGTAGAGGTCTCCTTCATGAACCTTGTAGGCTTTCGAGCGTTGGACGATGGATCGAGCCTCATTCTGGTCCTCGAGGAGCTCTCGCCTAATGAGGTAGGCCATGAAGGATTGAATCCATGGAGCGGTTATTGCCATTATTGCATGGGCCGATGGTGTTGGTTCGGTGACCGAGTCCCTAATGATATCAGGATTGTGTTCGGCATTTGGGGGTATGATCGGATCCGGACTGGCGTTGCTGCTCTCGTCCTGCCATACTATGGATGGCTTCAAGAGCCTTTCCACGAATGTGTTCGGTGGGCCAGGGTCACTCGTAGCCCCCATGCGAGCAAGGATGTCTGCTGCCTGTTTGCTCTCTCGGGCCACGTGATGAAACTCAAGCCCCTCAAACCGAGCTGATATTTTGAGAATAGCATTGCGGTAGCCGCCATCTTAGGATCTTTGGCATCAAAATCTCTATTTATTTGGGATATTGTGAGGTTTTAATCCCCGCGCACCTCAAGTCATTGTATGCCCATAGAGACAGCCATCCGACGACCATGCAATGAGGCCTCGTATTCGGCTGCGTTATTAGAGTCCGTATACATTATTTTGAGCACATAATGGATTGTATATCCTATGGGGGATGTCAGGACAACACCAGCCCCAAGTCCGGCTAGAATTTTAGAGCAATCGAAGTGCATCACCTAGTTGGAATACGTGCATTACTCTTTAGGGAGTTCGACCTCTGTCCATTAGGTGACAAAGTTAGCCAATACCTGAGATTTAATTGCTCGGCATGGTTTGTACGTTATTTCAAATGGTAAGATCTCAATAGCCCATTTGGCAATCCGGCCGGTGGCGTCCCGGTTGTTTATATTATCATTGAGTGGTACTTCTGAAGCTACCATGATCGAGGACTCTTGAAAGTAGTGTCGCAGCTTGCGAGATGCCATAAAGACGGCATATGCTATCTCCTGATAATGCGGGTATCTAGATTTGCATGGTGTAAGGACCGTGGATATGTAGTATACTGGTTTTCGGGTTGGGAATTTATGCCCCTCCTCTTTTCGTTCGACGACGAGCACCGCACTCACCTCCCGGTGAGTTGCCGATATGTAGAGCAACATTGGTTCGCCGATGTTTGTTGCGGCCAGGATGGCACTAGTAGAAAAAGGACCTAATATGAGACACATTAGTTCCGGTTTGATTTTGGCTCGATACTAATAGTACCATTAGTCCTGGTTCGAACGACTATGCATTAATTCCAGTTCGTGTTGAACCTTTAGTACCAATTTGTGCCACGAACCGGTACTAAAGGGGTGGTGGCAGGCTAGCGTCAGGCCGGGGCCCCACGATCCCCTTTAGTCCCGGTTCGTGGCACACAACGGTACTAAAGGTTATCCCTTTAGTACCGGTTTATGCCACGAACTGGGACTAAATGGGTCTGATCTATAGTTCCGGTTGGAGACACAAACCGGGACTATCGGGCAATTTACAAACTCTACCCCCCACCCGAGTGTATCGCCATTTTCACAGTCAATGCCTCAACTATTTTCTTATGCAAAGAAAGCCGACACAACTCTTACATCTGTCAACAACATGGAGGATAGTGAATTTTATGAATTATTCCACTTGCCTATGTCTTCTATTGCAGTACAACAGAGTATTAATCTTAGAGAATTGATCCACAACAGAGAGAACCTATCAGATTCTTGGAAATTCTATTGGGGTGACACAAAGTACTCTAATAAGAGAGTATACCTTGAACTAATGGGAAATCCTGTTGATGCTCCTAAACCCTATCAATGGATATGGAAATCATGCTCACTTCCCAAGCATAAATTCTTCTTCTGGCTACTGTTACAAGAAAGATTAAACACTAGAGACCTACTCAACAGGAAGAATTTCTACATTGAGACTAGTAAGTGTGAATTATGTGATGATGAACCTAATGAACACCTAATGCATCTCTTTTTTAGCTGTGATTTCAGCCAAACCTTCTGGATGAACATTGGTTACCAATGGAAGACTGATCATAACCTTATAGAAATGCTCTTGGAGGGAAGGAAGCAAGATACCCATGGTTGCTTTAAAGAATGCTTGATTGCTGGATGCTGGAGTCTCTGGAAACACAAAAATAGCATTATTTTTTATCACAAGGTCAAGAATATGACATATTGCATTGCCACTTTCAAGGAGCACTTCAGCATGATTATAAAGAAGGCAAAACCTGGATTGAAGGAGGGCATGCAAAGCTGGCTAGATCATTTGTAGACATGTTATTATCTTGAACTACATCCATCATGTAAATCCATATGTATATGTTTCCCTCTTATAAATGAAAATGAGAATCACAGTGGGGGTCTTCGCCACTGTTTTTGTCAAAAAAAAAGAGTGTATCGCCATTTCAGTTTTGAAAAAAACAAAAGAAAATGATAAAAAATTTAAAAAATAAAATTCTTCGAGATGTAGTTATATTACTACATCTACTAGTTAGGAAAATTAAAAAACTTAAATTTGGACATGTTTTGCAAAAAAGTGTTACAAAAAAGTAAGATAGCTACAACTTTTGCATATGATGTCAGAAAAAACGTATAATATATCAAAATGTTCAGCATGAAAATCCACCAATTTGGTCAAACTCTACCCCACTACGACCTTTTTGCAAATTTTTAGAATCCTCAAATTCCAAAAGGAAAAAAATGATATTCTCAAATTTTAGTTTTTTTTGAATTTTGGACAAACTCTGGTCAAACTACTTATTCAAGAAATATTAGTGTTACTAAATAATTATTCAAGAATATAAGTGTTATTAAATAATTATTTCAGTTTTTTTTGAATTTTGGTCAAACTGTGGTCAAATTGTGGTCAAACTATGGTCAAACTACTTATTCAAGAAATATTAGTGTTAGTAAATAATTACTATTTTTAGAATAATAGTTTCAAACTCAGACTGTGAAACGTGTGAGCTAATGCTCAAGCTAAACTCCGGAGGGTTAATAGGGTTGACAGCTTACATTTGTTAGGAAAACAACAAGTGCAGACTTGGAAAGTAGGGGGAATAGAACTCTGAAGTTAAGTGTGCTCAGGCTGGGATAGTGAGAGGATGGGTGACCGGCCGGGAAGTTAGACGATTTGGAATTAGTGATCCACACTTGAGCAGTTAAGAGGGGTGATTAGAGACTAAATCATCATATAATTCAGAAAATCGTAAAAAATCAAAACAAATTCTAAAATTTTCAAAAAAAAACATTTAGTACCGGTTGGTACTAAAGGTCCCCCATACCACGGCGCTAGCTCATGCCACGTGGTGGTCATTTAGTGGCGGTTTGTGCTGAACCAGTACTAAAGGGGGGGCCTTTAGTCTCCACCCTTTTGTGTCGATTGCAGAACTGGCACTAAAGGCCCTTACGAACCGGTAATAAAGCTCAATTTTCTGCTAGTGTGGGGTTGCTTGCTAGCAAAGTTTTTATTTCCTCCATTCCGGCTGTTCCAGCGTCCGTCCACACAAAGTGGTCGGTGCGTTGGAGCAGGCGATACAATGGAAATACCTTTTCTCCTAGTTTGGAGATAAAACGGCTCAAGGTAGCCACGCACCCGGCTAGTATTTGGACCTGCTTGAGGTCAGTTGGTGTTGCCAATTTTGACAGGGCCCGGATTTTGGCTGGGTTTACTTCAATTCCTCTGTTGGAGACAATAAACCCGAGAAGTTTGCCGACGGAAATGCCGAAAACACACTTTTCCTAATTGAGCCTTATGTCATATATTCGGAGGTTGTCGAATGTGAGGCATAAGTTATCCACCAATGATTCAACATGCTTTGTTTTGATGTCTACGTCATCTACATATGCCTCCATAGTCTTGCCAATTTGCTTTTCAGGCATGTTTGAATCATGCGTTGGTAAGTGGCGTCGGCGTTCTTGAGCCCAAAAGGCATAGTGTTGAAGCAGAAAGGCCCATACGGGGTGATGAACGTCGTTGTCGCTTGGTCGGATTCCTTCATCTTAATTTGATGGTATCCGGAGTATGCATCGAGGAAACACAGTGAATCGTGTCCCGCGGTTGCATCAATAATCTGTTCAATGTGAGGTAGTGGAAAGGGGTCCTTAGGGCAGGCCTTGTTAAGGTCTTTGAAATTGACACACAGACGCCAGGATTTGTCCTTCTTTGGTACCATGACCAAGTTTGCTAGATAGTCCGGATGTTTGATCTCTCTGATAAACCCGGCTTCGAGTAGCTTGGCTAGCTCCTCCCCCATAGCCTATCGCTTGGGTTCGGAAAATCGCCGGAGCATTTGCTTGACCAGCTTGTTTCCCTTTAGTATGTTGAGTCTATGTTCAGCCAGCGCATGTGGGATTCCTGGGATATCTGAGGGGTGCCCGGCAAAGATTTTCCAGTTTTCACGCAAGAACGTATGCAATGCAGCGTCGACTGTCGGATCCAACTGTGCCCCAATAGAAGTTGTTTTCTTGGGATCCGTCGAGTGGACTTGAAATTTGACTATTTCGTCAGCTAGCTTGAAAGAGGTAGATTTAGGCCTTTTATCAAGAATTACGTCGTCGCTATCCACTTTGGAACATAGAGCGGTGAGTTCCTCGGCCGCTAGGGCTTCGGACAATGCCTCAAGTTCCAGGGACGCGATTTTATATTCAACACGGAGTGCTATGTCCGGATCACTAGAAATAGTGATAACACCATTGGGCCCAGTCATTTTGAGCTTCATACACCAGTAATGAGGTATAAATCGAAAGCCTGTGAATGCATCTCGTCCTAACAAGGCATGATATCCATCGAACCTATAGTTTTTTGGTGTGCCGAATACCACATCTAGTTTAATTTTCCCTGAGCATCTTGCTTCCCTGTGGGGGATGATTCCCCTAAAGGATGTATTGCTCTTCTCAATGCGACTCCAGTCCATTTGCATTTTTTTGAGCATGTCCTCATAGATGTGGTTCAGCCTGCTACTACCGTCCATTAGCACTTTAGTGAGCCGAAAGCCGTCCACGATTGGGTTTAGGACCAAAGCGGTTGGTGCCCAGACTGAGCGGGACCTTGGTTCGTCCTCGTCATTGAAAGTGATCACCATATCGTTCCAAGGGTTTATTGCTGCTATTTGGCAGACTTCGGCGAGGTCGCGGAGCACCCTTTTGCGCCGATTATTTGATGAGAAGGTCTCGAAGACCGTGAATACCTTGAAATCGGTGTCATCCGAAGAGTACTTCTCTGGGGTATTGTTGGTGAGGATACCCTCGCCGCTCTTGGCTGATATGTCTCCAACGTATCTATAATTTTTGATTGCTCCATGCTATATTATCTACTGTTTTGGATGTTTATGGGCTTTATTATACACCTATATATCTCCATATACCCTAAAAACATCTGAGAGCACAATAGATCGGGAGTTCTGCTGCCAGAAGCCTCTGTAGCCACTGAAAGTCAATATAGACCCGTTCTGGCACCCTGCCGGAAGGGGCAATCCCTCTCCGGTGGCCATCTTCATCATCCCGTTGCTCTCCATGACGAGGAGGGAGTAGTTCTCCCTCGGGGCTGAGGATATGTACCAGTAGCTATATGTTTGATCTCTCTCTATCTCGTGTTCTTGAGATGATACGATCTTGATGTACCGCGAGCTTTGCTATTATATTTGCATCCTATGATGTTTCTCCCCCCCCCCTATACTCTCTTGTAATGAATTGAGTTTCCCATTTGAAGATATCTTATTTGATTGAGTCTTTAAAGATTTGAGAACACTTGATGTATGTCTTGCCGTGGATATCTGTGGTGACAATGGGATATCATGTGATTCACTTGATGTATGTTTTGGTGATCAACTTGCAGGTTCCTCCCATGAACCTATGCATAGGGGTTGGCACATGTTTTCGTCGTGATTCTCCGGTAGAAACTTTGGGGCACTCTTTGAGGTTCTATGTGTTGGTTGAATAGATGAATCTGAGATTGTGTGATGCATATCGTATAATCATGCCCACGGATACTTCAGGTGACATTGGAGTATCTAGGTGACATTAGGGTTTTGATTGATTTGTGTCTTAAGGTGTTATTCTAGTACGAACTCTAGGGCTGTTTGTGACACTTATAGGAATAGCCCAACAGACTGATTGGAAAGAATAACTTTGAGGTGGTTTCATACCCTACCATAATCTCTTCGTTCGTTCTTCACTATTAGTGACTTTGGAGTGACTCTGTGTTGCATGTTGAGGGATAGTTATGTGATCCAATTATTCTATTATTGTTGAGAGAACTTGCACTAGCGAAAGTATGAACCCTAGGCCTTATTTCCTATCATTGCAATACCGTTTATGTTCACTTTTATCACTTGCTACCTAGCTGTTTTTATATTTTCAGATTACAAATACCCATATCTACTATCCTTATACCACTTGTATCACCATCTCTTCGCCGAACTAGTGCACCTATACAATTTACCATTGTATTGGGTGTGTTGGGGACACAAGAGACTCTTTGTTCTTTGGTTGCAGGGTTGCTTGAGAGAGACCATCTTAATCCTACGCCTCATACGGATTGATAAACCTTAGGTCATCCACTTGAGGGAAATTTGCTACTGTCCTACAAACCTCTGCACTTGCAGGCCCAACAACGTCAACAAGAAGAAGGTTGTGTAGTAGACATCAAGCTCTTTTCTGGCGCCGTTTCCTGGGAGGTGAGTGCTTGAAGGTATATCTTTAGATCTTGCAATCGAGTCTTTTAGTTTCTAGTTTTAGCACTAGTTTAGTTTATAAAAGAAAACTATAAAAAATGGAATTGAGTTTACCTCATACGCTTCATCTTTTTAATATCTTTCGTGAGTATGATGGAAAGGAAAATTGTGCTCAAATACTAGAATGCTTGGCATAAAATATGTGAATGATGAGCATGATTGCAATGTTGTTAGTACAAAATCTGTGAATATCCATGATACTAATGATGATTGCACTAGTTACGATGAAAATGTCTCCTATAAACATGTCAATTTTTTTGGAGTGCATTGGGTTTGTAAGTACACACAAAAAAGGGAAGATATATATTGGAAGAAGCATAAGTACTTAGAAACTAAATTGTTGCAAGAAATACTAGATCATTGTGCTCAAAATTTAAATTTTCTTGGCCGTACTTGTGGACTTCGCAATGAACAGGGTCATTTAGCTATCCGGTGCAAATTGTTTCATGATCTAATCATGTCCAAAAATTGTGATGACTTGATTTCCCTTGCACATTATAATGAACTTAGTTTGCTTATGGGTTACGAAGAAATGAAACGTTTAACTAATCAGCTTCTAGAATTTGCCCGTTACAAACTTCTTGGCTTTGATCTAGAGGAAATTTATATGTGTTGTGCGGTAAATTGCATTGAAAATCCTTATATTGCGAATTACATAAAGAAAAGAAAACAAATAGAAGATGAAGAGAATACTAATGAAAGGGAAGAGACTTCCCAATATCCTCCTATTATTTCTTATGATGAATCAGGTAACGAGGAGGAGCCTCCTATTCAACCAATCTCATTAATAAGGAGCTCCAAAAAGAGGATTGAACCCACACATGATGTGGTGAAGAAGAAGAAAAGAAAAAGGAAGAGGGTAAAAAGATATCTCTCCCAAGTAATGCTGCTCCTATTACCATTGTGCCTCATGAAAATATAATTGTGGAAGATAATGATACTTCTTATGATCTTGAAAATCTTTTTGGCACTTTCTTGGAAGAATATTATAATTGCTATACTATTGGTGCTATCCATACTATTAATGATGAGAGTGCTTATGCTTATGATATAAAAAGGCCCAAGCTTGGGGATGCTATGTTTGATGAAGATGATGTTTTTGAGAATATATTTGCTGCAATTAATGTTAGTCCCAAGCTTGGGGAAGCTATGATTAATGAAGATGATATTTTTAGTCTCCCAAGTTTTGATATGCAAATTTATAATGATGATAGCATGCCTCCTACTTATGATGATTATTGTGATGATACTTATGCGATAAAAAGTAGTGATTATATTTATAAAACTTGTCATGATTATGGTTACCCCTTTTCTGAACATTACTCTTTTAATGTGGAAACAATTTATAGTATTCAAGTCTCTTATGATACTACCACTATCCAGAATGGGAAGAATTTTGCTTATGTGGAGAGTAATAAAATTTCTATGCTTGTAGATCATGAAAATAATGCTTTATGTGCTTGTTATATTGTTTAATTCATTCATGATGCTACTGAAAATTATTATGAGGGAGGAATATATGCTTGTAGGAATTGCAATAATATCAAGTTTCCTCGTTATGTGCTTAAAGTTTTGAAGTTATGCTTGTTTTGCCTTCCTTGCTAGTTGATTATTGTTCCCATAAGTTGTTTGCTCACAAAATACCTATGCATAGGAAGTGGGTTAGACTTAAATGTGCTAGTCATATTCTTCATGATGCTCTCTTTATGTTTCAATTCTTATCTTTTATGTGAGCATCATTGAAATCATCATGCCTAGCTAGGGGCGTTAAACGATAGCGCTTGTTGGGAGGCAACCCAATTTTATTCTTGTTCCTTGCTTTTTGTTCCTGTTTAGTAATAAATAATTTATCTAGCCTGTGTTTATATGTGGTTTTATGCTTTTAATTAGTGGTTGTGCCAAGTAGAACCTTTGGCAAGACTTGGGAGAAGTCTTGTTGATCATGCTGTAAAAAAACAGAAACTTTAGCGCTCACGAGAATTGGTGCCATTTTTTATTTGGAGAGTGCTATTTAGTTAATTCCTTTTGCAGATAATTAATAGATAAATTCCTCAGGTCCAGCAATTTATTTTAGAATGTTATGAGTTCCAGAAGTATATGTTTCATCCAGATTACTACAGACTGTTCTGTTTTTGACAGATTCTGTTTTCTATGTGTTGTTTGCTTATTTTTGATGAATCTATGGCTAGTAAAATAGTTTATAAACCATAGAGAAGTTGGAATACAGTAGGTTTAAAACCAATATAAATAAATAATTAGTTCATCACAGTACCTTGAAGTGGTGATTTATTTTCTTATACTAACGGAGCTTACGAGTTTTCTGTTAAGTTTTGTGCTGTGATGTTTTCAATTTTTGGGTAAGGATACGATCGACTACGGAATAAGGAGTGGCAAGAGCCTAATCTTGGGGATGCCCAAGGCACCCCAAGGTAATATTCAAGGATAGCCAAGAGCCTAATCTTGGGGACGCCCCGGAAGGCATCCCCTCTTTCGTCTTCGTTCATGGTAACTTTACATGGAGCTATATTTTTATTTACCACATGATACGTGTTTTTCTTGGAGCGTCATTATATTTTATTTAAGTTTGGCTTGATTTTTGAATAAAATACCAAGATCTGAAATTATTAAATGTTAGAGAGTCTTCACATAGTTGCATAATTATTCAACTACTCATTGTTCTTCACTTATATCATTTGGAGTAGTTTGTCATTTGCTCTAGTGCTTCACTTATATCTTGTTAGAGCACGGTGGTGGTTTTATTTTATAGAAATAGATGAACTCTCATGCTTCACTTATATTATTTGAGAGTCTCTAAACAGCATGGTAATTTGCTTTGGTTATGAATTTAGTCCTAATATGATGGGCATCCCAGACGGATATAATAAAAACTTTCATATGGAGTGCATTGAATACTAATAGAAGTTTGATACTTGATAATTGTTTTGAGATATGAAGATGGTGATATTAGAGTCATCCTAGTTGAGTAGTTGTGAATTTGAGAAATACTTGTGTTGAAGTTTGTGATTCCCGTAGCATGCACGTATGGTAAACCGTTATGTGATGAAGTCGGAGCATGATTTATTTATTGATTGTCTTCCTTATGAGTGGTGGTCGGGGACGAGCGATGGTCTTTTCCTACCAATCTATCCCCCTAGGAGCATGCGTGTAGAACTTTGTTTTGATAACTAATAGATTTTTGCAATAAGTATGTGAGTTCTTTATGATTAATGTTGAGTCCATGGATTATACGCACTCTCACCCTTCCACCATTGCTAGCCTCTCTAGTACCGCGCAACTTTCGCCGGTACCATAAACCCACCATATATACCTTCCTCAAAACAGCCACCATACCTACCTATTATGGCATTTCCATAGCCATTCCGAGATATATTGCCATGCAACTTTCCACCGTTCCGTTATTATGACACGCTTCATCATTGTCATATTGCTTTGCATGATCATGTAGTTGACATCGTATCTGTGGCAAGGCCACCGTTCATAATTCTTTCATACATGTCACTCACGCATCATTGCACATCCTGGTACACCGCCGGAGGCATTCATATAGTCATATTTTTCTCTTAGTATCGAGTTGTAATTCTTGAGTTGTAAGAAAAATAAAAGTGTGATCATCATTACTAGAGCATTGTCCCAGTGAGGAAAGGATGATGGAGACTATGATTCCCCCACATGTCGGGATGAGACTCCGGAGGAAAATAAATAAATAAAAGAGGCCAAAGAAGCCCAAATAAAAAAAGAGAAAAAAAGAGGACATAAAAAAGGAGAAAGGTCCAAATAAAAAAATAAAAAAATTAAAAAATGAGAGAAAAAGAGAGAAGGGGCAATGCTACTATCCTTTTACCACACTTGTGCTTCAAAGTAGCACCATGATCTTCATGATAGAGAGTCTCCTGTTTTGTCACTTTCATATACTAATTGGAATTTTCATTATAGAACTTGGCTTGTATATTCCAATGATGGGCTTCCTCAAATGCCCTAGGTCTTCATGAGCTAGCAAGTTGGATGCACACCCACTAGTTTCTTTTGTTGAGCTTTCATACATTTATAGCTCTAGTGCATCTGTTGCATGGCAATCCCTACTCACTCACATTGATATCTATTGATGGGCATCTCCATAGCCCTTTTATACGCCTAGTTGATGTGAGACTATCTTCTCCTTTTTGTCTTCTCCACAACCACCATTCTATTCCACCTGTAGTGCTATGTCCATGGCTCACGCTCATGTATTGCGTGAAGATTGAAAAAGTTTGAGAACATCAAAAGTATGAAACAATTGCTTGGCTTGTCATCGGGGTTGTGCATGATTTAAATATGTTGTGTGGTGAAGATGGAGCATAGCCAGACTATATGATTTTGTAGGGATAACTTTCTTTGGCCATGTTATTTTGAAGAGACATAATTGCTTAGTTAAGTATGCTTGAAGTATTATTATTTCTATGGAAATATGAACTTTGTCTTGAATCTTTCGGATCTGAATATTCATGCCAAAATTAAGAAGAATTACATTGAAATTATGCCAAGTAGCACTCCGCATCAAAAAGTCTGTTTTTATCATTTACCTACTCGAGGATGAGAAGGAATTAAGCTTGGGGATGCTGATACGTCTCTAACGTATCTATAATTTTTGATTGCTCCATGATATATTATATACTGTTTTGGATGTTTATGGGCTTTCTTATACACGTTATTTTTGGGACTAACCTATTAACCCAGAGCCCAGTGTCAGTTTCTATTTTTACCTTGTTTTAGGTTTTGAAGAAAAGGAAAACCAAATGGAGTTCAATTGACCTGAAACTTCAAGGAACCCATTTTTGGAAGGAAAGAAGCCTAGAAGACTTGAAGTGCACATAAGGGAAGCTTCAAGGAGGCCACGAGGTAGGGGGCGCGCCCTCCACCCTCGTGGGCCCCTCGTGGCCCCCCTGACGTACTTCTTCCGCCTATATATCTCCATATACCCTAAAAACATCCGAGAGCAGAATAGATCGGGAGTTCCGCCGCCAGAAGCCTCCGTAGCCACCGAAAGCCAATCTAGACCCATTCCGGCACCCTGCCGGAGGGGGCAATCCCTCTCCGGTGGACATCTTCATCATCCCGGTGCTCTCCATGACGAGGAGGGAGTAGTTCTCCCTTAGGGCTGAGGGTATGTACCAGTAGCGCTGTGTTTGATCTCTCTCTCTCTCGTGTTCTTGTGATGATACGATCTTAATGTATCGTGAGCTTTGCTATTATATTTGGATCCTATGATGTTTCTTCCCCCCAATACTCTCTTGTAATGAATTGAGTTTCCCATTTGAAGATATCTTATTTGATTGAGTCTTTAAAGATATGAGAACACTTGAGGTATGTCTTGCCGTGGATATCTGTGCTGACAATGGGATATCACGTGATTCACTTGATGTATGTTTTGGTGATCAACTTGCAGGTTCCGCCCATGAACCTATGCATAGGGGTTGGCACACATTTTCGTCGTGAATCTCCGGTAGAAACTTTGGGGCACTCTTTGAGGTTCTACGTGTTGGTTTTCATAGATGAATCTGAGATTGTGTGATGCATATTGTATAGTCAGGCCCACGGATACTTGAGGTGACATTGGAGTATCTAGGTGACATTAGGGTTTTGATTGCTTTGTGTCTTAAGGTGTTATTCTAGTACGAACTCTAGTTTTGCTTGTGACACTTATAGGAATAACCCAACGGACTGATTGGAAAGAATAACTTTGAGGTGGTTTCATACCCTACCATAATCTCTTCGTTCGTTCTCCGCTATTAGTGACTTTGGAGTGACTCTTTGTTGCATGTTGAGGGATAGTTATGTGATCCAATTATTCTATTATTGTTGAGGGAACTTGCACTAGCAAAAGTAACAACCCTTCGCCTTATTTCATATCATTGCAATACCGTTTATGCTCACTTTTATCACTTGCTACCTTTTTGTTTTTATATTTTCAGATTACAAATACCAATATCTACTATCCATATACCACTTGTATCACCATCTCTTCGCCAAACTAGTGCATCTATACAATTTACCATTGTATTGGGTGTGTTGGGGACACAAGAGACTCTTTGTTATTTGGTTGCAGGGTTGCTTGAGAGAGACCATCTTCATCCTACGCCTCCTATGGATTGATAAACCTTAGGTCATCCACTTGAGGGAAATTAGCTACTTTCCTACAAAACTCTGCACTTGGATGCCCAACAATGTCTACAAGAAGAAGGTTGTGTAGTAGACATCATTGGCCACCTGCCGGAGTAACCAAGATGCCCGTAGGCTGTGTGTTGGTTTGGTACCCGACGTCATGTGTATTTGACAGGGCCTATTGGGCCATTCCTCGAAGACAGTTCTTTATCCCGTAATGGGTTTGGGTTTCTTGTCCACGGGTTGATGATCAGGTGCTCTGCGAGGGTGCATCCTTTTTGGCGGCCAGGGAGATGGCTTAAAGGCCCGCGGTTCCCAACGGGTCGTCTGATTTTTCCATGTGCTTTCCAATGCGTTGTACTTCTGCAGTATGTGTCCCAAATATGCAAAGTGCAGTACGCGACGGTTGAGGGCCTTAAGGATTCCCTCGTCCGTTCATTTGTTGCGAAATACTGAAATTGCGTCATTGTTGCAGCAGTCTTTTATCTTGTTTTAACAAGAAGGAATGTGACCCAAAAGTGGTGGACTGTCTCCCGAGGCTACTGCCGCACACACGTTAGGTCGCATATGTCTGGAGGGCCGGAATTGCTTGGAGAATATTGCTTGTGGTGGGTCGGCAGGCTTAAATTCGCACCCTGACCCATTGTGGAATCCGGAGTTCGAACAATTTTTGAGGTTACCAGCCCAGGTTCTGGAGTGTCCGGTGAATTCTCAGGCTTAGTGTCCGATTTTGTGTTCGGAGGACAGGGAGCGTCCTCCCGAGGATGGGTATCTGGTTTTCCGGGTTCAGAAATCCGAACGTAGTTTCTTCTCAACGTAAGAGAAGAGTTATTGTCAGCTTGTTCCTCCAGAACAACTACCTCATGGATGATCGGTGGAATCTTAGTTTCTCTCTGGTCGGGTTTAAGCCTGATCCGATCATAGTCAGTTGAGACCCCCAGGGTAGCGATGCACTCTAGCATCTTGTTCAAAGACGATAGATCTGTTGGATCCATCTTGTCTATGTATTCGGGGCTGATACAAAGAGGATTTTAGGCGACTTGGGGGTCGCTTTTGGCTTAACGGCCGAACGGGCACCCATGGTGAAGCCGCCAAGCTGGAGGGTTTGCCCTGAAACTAGGGCTCTGCTGGAAGTGATACTGTCCCTGATGACAAGGCGAGCCATCGAGCCTTTCGATGAAGGCACAATGGAACTCTCAATGAAAGCACCAATGTCGGTGTCAAAACCGACAGATCTTGCGTAGGGGGTCCCGAACTGTGCGTCTAAGGATCAAAGGTAACATGAGACAGGGACACGGTGTTTACCCAGGTTCGGGCCCTCTTGATGGAGGTAATACCCTACATCCTACTTGATTGAGTTTGACAAGTATGGGGGTTACAAGAATTGATCTACCACGAGATCGTAATGGCTAAATGCTAGATGTCTAGCCTGTATAATTATGATTGCCTCTATGGACAAAACCCTCCGGTTTATATAGACACCGAAGGGGCTAGGGTTGTACAAAGTCAGTTTACAGAGAAATGAATCTTCATATCCGCACGCCAAGCTTGCCTCCTACGCCAAGGAGAGTCACATCCGAACACGGGGGAAAGTCTTCCGTCTTGTATCTTCACGGCCCATCAGTCCGATCCACGTCACATACCCCGGACGCCCGAGGACCACGTAATCCAGGACTCCCTCAGTGCTTCACCCACCTTGCTTGGCCCGACGAAGCCAGTTGCCGTCCCAAGCCGGCGCGTGGTTCATCAACTCGCTGCTCCAGTTCAGCTCAATGAGGAGTGGTGAGTTGCTCCATGACGGCATGGCGGCGAGCACGGCGGAACGGGCGTCGTCGCTGCTGTTGGGGAACGTAGTATTTAAAAAAATTGCCGATGATCATGCAAGATCTATCTAGAAGAAGCATAGCAACGACAAGAGAGAGTTGTCTATGTACCCTCATAGACCGAAAGCGGAAGCGTTTAGTAACGTGGTTGATGTAGTCGAACGTCTTCGCGATCCAACCTATCCAAGTACTGAACGCACGGCACCTCCGCGATCTGCACACGTTCACCTGAGTGACATTCCTCGAACTCTTGATCCATTTGAGGCCGAGGGAGAGTTTTGTCAGCACGACGGCATGGTGACGGTGATGATGAAGTTACCGACGCAGGGCTTCGCCTAAGCACTACGACAATATGACCGAGGTGGAAAACTGTGGAGGGGGGCACCGCACACGGCAAATACAAATCTTAGAGTGCCTTTGGGGTGCCCGCCTGCCCATGTATATAAAGGAGGGGGAAGAGGAGGCCGGCCTAGGTGGGGCGTGCCTATAGTGGGAGTCCAACTAGGAATCCCAATCCTAGTTGGAGTCCCCTTCCTTTTCCAAGAGGGGAGAGAGGGAAAGAGTACGAGAGGGAGAAGGAAAGAGAGGGGGGTGCCGCCCCCTCCCTAGTCGAATTCAGACTTGCAATGGGGGGCACGCGGCCGCCCCTTGAGGCCCTTCTCTCCTTTCCCGTATGGCCCATTAAGGCCCACTACTTCCCCCGGCTAATTCATGTAACTCTCTGGTAGTCCCAAAAATACCCGAATCACTCGGAACCTTTCCAATGTCCGAATATAGCCTTCCAATATATCGATCTTTACGTCTCGACCATTTTGAGACTCCTACCTGATCTCATCCGGGACTTCGAACAATCTTCGGTACATCAAATCACATAACTCATAATAAAAATCGTCATCGAACGTTAAGCGTGCGGACCCTACGGGTTCAAGAACTGTGTAGACATGACCTTGGATGCTCATATTGGCTACTACATATTCTACGAAGATCTTTATCGGTCAAACCACATAATCACATATGTTGTTCCCTTTGTCATCAATATGTTACTTGCCCGAGATTGATTGTCGGTATCCTCGTACCTAGTTCAATCTCATTACCGGCAAGTCTCTTTACTTGTTCTGTAATGCATCATCCTGTAACTAACTCTTTAGTCACATTGCTTGCAAGGATTATAGTGATGAGCATCACCGAGAGGGCCCAGAGATACCTCTCTGACAATCGGAGTGACAAATCCTAATCTCGATCTATGCCAACTCAACAAACACCATCGGAGACACCTGTAGAGCATCTTTGTAATCACCCAGTTACGTTGTGATGTTTGATATCATAATAAGTGTTCCTCCTGATTCGGGAGTTGCATAATCTGATAGTCATAGAAACATGTATAAGTCATGAAGAAAGCAATAGCAACAAACTAAACGATCATAGTGCTAAGCTAATGGATGGGTCTTGTCCATCACATCTTTCTCTAATAATGTGATCACGTTCATCAAATGACAACACATGTCTATGGGTAGGAAACTTAACCATCTTTGATTAACAAGCTAGTCAAGTAGAGGCATACTAGGGACACTCTGTTTGTCTATGTAGCTGTCGGGACCCCGATCCTAAGTCACACCGATCTAGCATGTAACACTCATATCACTTTGTGGCCTCAGACACGGTATTCCCACGGGTGCCACCTTACCTGGCCCGGGACCGTTTGCGCCTTTTGGCTCACGCATATGATAGTATCGCTAGCATCCATATGACAGAGAACCCGGGTCGACATGACTAGTCGTGAAACCAAAGTAGCACTAACTTACAGGGACAGGCATACATGAATCAACCTCGAGCATGTCGGTCAACAGCGTATGAATCCCAGCTGTAGCACTGGGCTAACAGGACTCCGGGAACCCGGGCGATAGCAGGCTAGGCAGGACTCCGGATGTCACCGCGTGACATTTCCCCGAAGGGACAGACACAGGAACGAAGTGAATCACATGCCGGCCAGTCAAGTGTTCCGGAGCAGTAGTGCTGGGCTAGCAGGACTCCAGTGAACCGGTCTGTAGCGGATTACTATGGCTCATGGAAGCACAAGACTACATTTCCCCATAAGAGAGGCTACCAGAGGTAAACAAGTAGGTTGTCGGATCCCATACATAGCAATACACGTTACACGTACGCATAACATGCAAGTATGTGCTGTACAACATGGCATCACAACATAACTCAAACTCATATAGATAAAGGCCCAGAAGAGCCACATAGCATTCAATACAAACTGGGGTCTCATGACCCATCATTTAGAGCATACAAACAACGGAAGCATTACATGTCTGAGTACAGACAACTACAAAAGGAAAAGACCAAGAAGCCTAACTAAACACGACCCTCCCAAGGGTACAAGATTGTAGCCGGGATACAAGCTACTCATCGAAGTCACTAGTGTAACCAACTGCAAAACATAAATAAGAAAACGTGAGTACGAAGGTACTCAGGAAGTCTTACATCAGAACTATCTACATATGCAACATTATCAACAAAGGGGGTGTTGGAGTTTTAACAGTAGCACGCCAGCTTTGACTCAGTGGCTAACCTATACTATGAGTATCAAAAACTTCTTTGAGGTGAGAAGACGCACACGAGTCCACATATTCACCATATCAATACTCCACTATCGATCCGTTCATGTCTCCCTACGAGAAGGCCATCCATAGCACTCACGCTTATCTTGCGTATTTTAGAGTATGCACTTCAAGTTGTCTATGTACTACATAAGTCCTCCAAGTTTCCATATCCGAGGAAAACGGCTATTCGAATAGATAATGTTAACCCTGCAGGGGTGTACTTCTTGACACAGGCTCACGCCACTTATAGCCCTATACACATCATGTACCTCGGCAACCTTCAAGAGGAAGCCGGGCGAGGGTGTCAGCCACGACCTGACTAACTACACGAGTCTCTCATCCAGGTCTATCGCCTATTCGGGTTCCATCCGCAAGGAGATCCGGCCGGGGTGTCGCTCATGGCCCCAAACTATGTGTGCATGGTTCCCAAGCCCACCATCCGGGTGCCACTTGGTACACCATGCCACAGTGCCTAGTCTGTCCCAAGGCCGTCCCGTCGGACACCACCTGGTAGACAAGTAGCACTACCTACAAACGCCAGAAACTAGTTGCAACTCCGGGATAGAGATCAAGTGGATTAATAAGCCGAGAGGGGCCGGATAACCGAAACCCAATGTGTGGTAGTAACTGGACTTGGATAACATACACAGAACTTAGTGCTCAGGGACGGTTCGAATGAGACAACCCACCATGTACTCCTACATGGCCTCTCATCGCTACCTTTGCCAAAACGTGTTCACACTCTTAGCCTTTTATCGGTAGGACATGTACACCACTCTGATTCATTCCCGATGAATCAGACCTGACACAACTCTAAGCATAGCTAGCATAAAGAAAACAAGCATGTATGAGTAGGCACATCAAGGCTCAAGCAACTCCTACTCATGCTAGTGGGTTTCAACTATTTACTTTGGCAATGACAGGTCATGCAGATGAATGGGTTCAACTACCACAGCAGAGAAGTAGCAGTTGAATCGTTGTTGTCCTAATGTAGTATACGGAGCAAGAGAGAGAGAGAGTGGGATTTATCGAGATGCTCAAGGGGGTTTGCTTGCCTGATGGAACGACGAAGGGGTACGGCTCCTCTGACAGGTACTCGGGAACACCTTCCAGAGTGGAACCTATCGAGAAGAAACGGTGCCGGCGATCAACACACAAACAAATGCAACAAAATGATGCATGAACATGACATGTTCAAATGCTAGTTTTTGGGCTAATGCAAGATGCTACCAAGTTGGTTGAAGCCCATTTGAATCAAAGATTCAAATGCAATTAAAAATGAAGCATTTAAAATGCCCATATTATGTTTTCACTTATACATCATGTATAACTTGGTTTTTCATGCATGTAACTAGCATAAATAATTTATTTCATGCATGTAACTAGCATAAATAATTTATTTCCTTGCATTTTTCTGATAATTTTTCATATATAATTTATTTCATTCTGAGCTACGGTTGAATTATTATGATTGTTTGAAGTTTAGGCAATATTCTGGAATTTCCTGAGTTAAATTAATTCCAGAAATCAATTATTGCGTTAGCTCTACGTCAGCATGACGTAAGCGAGTCAACAGGGCTGACCAGGTCAAACCCGACCAGTGGGTCCCACTGGTCAGTGACCCATTCAACTAATTAAGTTAGTTAGTCCTAACTAACTGGGCAGGGCCCACTAGTCAGTGACCGTAGCAGCTAACCTAGTTAGTTAATTAGTGCTAACTAAGGTAATTAGTCGGGCGGGGCCCGCAAGTCAGTGTGAGAGAGGGGGGGAGGTCAAACTGGGCTGTGGGGGTCAACCCACGCCGAAGTTGACCCGGCGCTCGTCGCCGGCAAGGCCAGAGACGGCGGAGGGGCTCGAGATTCCTCCTCCGGTGACCAAATGGCCGGCGGAGGGCATCTTCGTGGAGCTGGGACTCGCCCACATCCATTTGTGCAAACGGCAGGTGCTGAGGTGGCCCGACCTCGCCGGAGGCAAGCTCGCAGCGGTGGGCGGAGTTTGGGCGATGATGCAAACATCGCTATGGTGCACGGCAGGAGCAACGGTTGGTTGCTCTGGGCCCGTGGAGCTGTGTTGAGCATGGTGACGCGCTCGGTTTTGAGCCTGAGCGGCTGTGGCGACGTCGGTGACATGGCTGGCGGGCGAAAGCTTTCGGCTCCGGTGAAGAGCATGGTTAAGGGATGCGTTCGGCAGCAAGAAGAGAGGGGAAAGACGGCGGGGCTCACCGGGGGTCGGAAGAAAAGTTCAGCGGGCTCGGGGGCGCGCCAGACGTCGCGAATCGCCGGTGGTGATCGGCGGCGCCCGAGGTGGAAGACGAGCTCGAAGGCGTCACCACGGTGCTCCTGGGTTCGGGATCTTCCGCGTGGAGGAGTTGTGCGTCGTCACGGAGCTTTGGGACATGGGGAAGGGGCGAGAAGACCATAGTGGTCACGGTGGCAGCGAACGGCGGCGACGGACCCGTTCGGGCGTGCTACAGAGAGAGAGCAGGTGAAGGGAGAGTGAGCTGCGAGAGAGGGGAAGGACCATGGGGGCTCGGGCATCTCCAGGCGCCCGTTCAAAGGACGGGGAAGGAAGCAGGAGATGGCGGGGAGACGTGGCCGCGGTCGGCTGTGAGGTGGGCACGCAGCAGCTCCTACTGGCAGGAGCTTGAAGAAGCTCCTGGCGGTTGGGCTGGTGGGCTGGGCCGAGAGAAGGTGGGCCAGGCTGCAGGGAGGCCAGGTAAGTGTTTTCCCCTCTCTTTTTTTCTGTTTTGCATTTTCTGTAATTTGTTTTGATTTAGTTTTAGACACTATATCATTTTTGTTGCTTCTGATAATTCTTGTAGGGACTTGTTGGATTATTCCAAAGCCCCTCAGCAAAAACCAGAATTTTTGGACATATATAAAATATATCACATATATATATATATATATATATATATATATATATATATATATATATAAATAATTACTGTATTAATTCCAAAAGGCCAAAATAAATATTTATGGGCTCCCAAAATTATTGGTTTGAATTTTACCTCTGACCAATATTTTCAGAGAGCAACATGAACATTTTCTTAGTCCTTTTTTGGAGCACTTTTTATCTGGGTCATTTCCAGAAATGATTTCTGAGGGTTTCACAAATCCCCATTTCAAATTTAAATGGAATTTAAACATGATGCACAAATGACTAGCTAGTCTAGGATCATACCAGAACTAGGGATGTGACAGTAGTCACACATGTATCAAGTTTCCGGGTAATACAATTCTAGCAAGAATAATAAACATTTATCATGACATAAGGAAATATAAATAACAACTTTAGTATTGCCTCTAGGGCATATTTCCTTCAGTCTCCCACTTGCACTAGAGTCAATAATCTAGTTCACATCATCATGTTATTTAACACCAACAGTTCACATCTTTATGTAATTAGTTCACATGTCCATGTGACTAATACCCAAAGGGTTTACTAGAGTCAATAATCTAGTTCACATCGCTATTTAATTAACACCCAAAAAGTGGTCATGTTTTTCTTGTGAGAGAAATTTGGTCAACGAGTTGCCACATTCAAAGCCGTTTGTATTTTGCAAATTTTTCTTTGTCTATGATGCTCTGCACGGAGCTACTCTTGCTAATAGCTCCCAGTTTCAATATGTTTACAGATTGAGACCCAGAGCCATCCAGATCAGTGTCAAAACTTGCATCGATGTAACTCTTTACGATGAACTTTTTGTCACCTCCATAACCAAGAATCATATCCTTATTCCACTAAGGAAAATTTTGACCGATGTCTAGTGATCCACTCCTAAATCACTATTGTACCCTCTAGCCAAACTCTTGGTGAGGTTCACAACATGTCTAGTACAGAGCAAAACATACTTTATAGAACCTATGGTTGAGGCATAGGGAATGACTTTTCATTCTCTTTCTATTTTCTGCCGTGGTCAGGTTTTGAGTCTTAACTCGACTTCACACCTTGCAACACAGGCAAGAAGTCCTTCTTTGACTATTCCATTTTGAACTACTTCAAAATGTTGTCAAGGTATGTACTCATTGAAAAATATATCAAGCTTCTTGATCTATCTCTATAGATCTTGATGCTCAATATGTAAGTAGCTTCACCAAGGCCTTTGTTTGAAAAACTCCTTTCAAACAGTCCTTTATGGTTTCCAGAAAATTCTACATCATTTCCGATAAAAAATATGTCATTCACATATACTTATCAGAAAGGCTATAGTGCTCCCACTCACTTTCTTGTAAATACAAGCTTCACCGTAAGTTTGTATAAAACCATATGCTTTGATCACTTTATCAAAGCATATATTCCTACTCCGAGATGCTTGCACCAGTCCATAGATGGAGCTGGAGCTTGCACACTTTGTTAGCACATTTAGGATTGACAAAACCTTCGTGTTGCATTATATACAACTCTTCTTTAAGAAATCCATTAAGGAATGCAGTTTGACATCCATTTGCCAGATTTCATAAAATGTGGCAATTGATAACATGATATGGACAAACTTAGGCATCGCTATGAGTGAGAAAATCTCATCGTGGTCAACATCTTGGGATTGTCGAAAACCTTTTGCGACAATTCAAGGTTTGTAGATAGTAACACTACTATCAGCGTCTGTCTTCCTCTTGAAAATCCATTTCTTCTTAATGGCTCAACAATCATCGGGCAAGTCAATCAAAGTCCATACTTTGTTCCAATACATGGATCCCATCTCAGATTTCATGGCTTCAAGCCATTTCACGGAATCTGGGCTCATCATCGCTTCCTAATAGTTTATAGGTTCGTCAGGGTCAAGTAACATGACCTCCAGAACAGGATTACCGTACCATTCTATTGCGGAACGTATTCTGGTTGACCTACAAGGTTCGGTAGTAACTTGATCTGAAGTTTCATGATCATCATCACTAACTTCCTCACTGATTGTTGTAGGAATCACTAGAACTACTTTCTATGATGAACTACTTTACAATTCAGAAGAAGGTACAATTACCTCATCAAGTTCTACATTGCTCCCACTCACTTATTTCGAGAGAAACTTCTTCTGTGGAAAGGATCCATTCTTAGCAACGAATATCTTGCCTTCGGATCGGTGATAGAAGGTGTACCCAACAGTTTACATTGGGTATCCTATGAAGACGCATTTCCCCAATTTGGGTTCGAGCTTATCAGGTTGGAACTTTTTCACATAAGCATCATTGCCCCAAACTTTAAGAAATGACAGCTTAGGTTTCTTGCTAAACCACAGTTCATATGGTGTCATCTCAACAGATTTAGATGGTGTCCTATTTAACGTGAAAGCAACTGTCTCTAATGCATAAGTCCAAAACAATAGTGATAAATCGGTAAGAGACATCATATATAGATTGCACCATATCTAATAAAGTATGGTTATGATGTTCGGACAAACCATTATGTTGTGGTGTTCCAGGTGGCGTGAGTTGCAAAACTATTCCACATCGTTTCAAATGAAGACCAAACTAGTAACTCAAATATTCGTCTCCACGATTATATCGTAGAAACTTTATTTTCTTGTTACAATGATCTTCCACTTCACTCTGAAATTCTTTGAACTTTTCAGACTTATGTTTCATCAAGTAGATATACCCATATCTCCTAAAATCATCTATGAAGGTCAGAAAATAACGATACCCTCCGCAAGAATCAACACTCATCGGATCGCATACATCAGTATGTATTATTTCCAATACGTCAGGTGCTTGCTCCATTGTTCCGGAGAATGGAGTCTTAGTCATATTGCCCATGAGGAATGGTTCACAAGCATCAAATGATTCATAATCAACTGATTCCAAAATCCCATCAGCATGGAGTTTCTTCATGCGCTTTACACCAATATGACCTAAACGGCAGTGCCACATATAAGTTTCACTATCATTATTAACTTTGCATCTTTTGGCTTCATTATTATGAATATGTGTATCACTACGATCTAGATTTAATAAACCATTTATATTGACGGTATGACCATAGAAGGTTTTATTCATCTAAATAGAACAACAATTGTTCTTTGACTTAAATGAATAACCGTATTGCAATAAACATGATCCAATCATATTTATGCTCAACGCAAACACCAAAGAACATTTATTTTAGGTTCAACACTAATCCCGATGGTAAAGGGAGTGTGCGATGGAGATCTTATCAACCTTGGAATCACTTCCAACACACATCGCCACCTTGCCCTCAACTAGTTTATGTTCATTTTGTAACTTTTGTTTCAAGTTAGTAATCATAGAAACTGAACCAGTATCATATACCCAGGGGCTATTATGAACATTAGTAACGTACACATCAAAAATATGTATATCAAATATACCTTTGTTCACTTTGCCATCCTTCTTATCTGCCAAGTATTTGGGGTAGTTCCGCTTCTAGTGACCATTTCCTTTGAAGTAGAAGCACTCAGTTTCAGGCTCTGATCTAGCTCCGGGTCTCTTCACGGGAGTGTAAACTAGCTTGCTATTCTTTGAAGTTCCCTTTCTTTTCCTTTGCCCCTTTTTCTTGAAACTGGTGGTCTTGTCAACCATCAACACTTGATGCTCTTTCTTGAATTCTACCTTCGTCTATTTCAGCATCACGAAGAGCTTGTGAATCGTTTTCGTCATCCCTTGCATATTATAGTTCTTCACGAAGTTCTAGTAACTTGGTGATGTGACTAGAGAACTCGTTCAATCACTATCTTATCTGGAATATTAACTCCCACTTGATTCAAGTGATTGTAGTACTTCGAAATTCTGAGCACATGCTCACTGGTTGAGCTGTTCTCCTCCATCTTGTAGGAAAAGTACTTGTTAGAGGTCTCATACCTGTTGACTCGGGCATGAGTCTAAAATACCAATTTCAGCTCTTGGAACATCTTATATGCTCCGTGGCATTCAAAACTATTTTTGAAGTCCTGGTTCTAAGACGTAGAGCATGGCGCACTAAAATATCAAGTATTCATCATACCAAGCTTGCCAAATGTTCATAACGCCTGCATCTGCTCCTGCAATAGGTTCAAGGACATAATTCTTCTATGCAGCAATGAGGATAATCCTCAGATCACGGACCCGGTCCGCGTCACTGCTACTATCATCTTTCAACTTGATTTTCTCTAGGAACATATCAAAATAAATGGGGAGCTACATCGCGAGCTATTGATCTACACCATAGATATGCAAAAATTATCAAGACTAAGTTCATGATAAATTGAAGTTCAATTAATCATATTACTTAAGAACTCCCACTTAGATAGACATCCCTCTAGTCTTCTAAGTGATCATGTGATCCATATCAACTAAACCATGTCCGATCATCCGTGAGATGGAGTAGTTTTCAATGGTGAACATCACCATGTTGATCATTTCTACTATTTGATTCACGCTCGACCTTTCGGTCTCAGTGTTTTGAGGCCATATCTACATATGCTAGGCTTGTCAAGTTTAACCCGAGTATTCTGCGTGTGGAAAACTGGGTTGCACCCATTGTATGTGAACGTAGAGCTTATCACACCCGATCATCACGTGGTGTCTCAGCACGAAGAACTGTCACAACGGTGGATACTCAGAGAGAACACTTATACCTTGAAATTTTAGTAAGGGATCATCTTATAAAGCTACCGTCATACTGAGAAAAATAAGATGCATAAAAGATAAACATCACATGCAATCAAAATATGTGACATGATATGGCCATCATCATCTTGTGCCTTTGATCTCCATCTCCAAAGTACCATCATGATCTCCATCGTTACCGGCATGACACCATGATCTCCATCATCTTGATCTTTATCAATGTGTCATCACATGGGTCGTCCCGCCAACTATCGCTTTTGCAACTATTGCTATCGCATAGCAATAAAGTAAAGCAATTATATGGCGCTTGCATCTTACACAATAAAGAGACAACCATAAGGCTCCTGCCTGTTGCCGATAACTTTAACAAAATATGATCATCTCATACAAGAAATTATATCACATCATGTCTTGACCATATCACATCACAACATGCCCTGCAAAAACAAGTTAGATGTCCTCTACTTTATTTTTGCAAGTTTTATGTGGCTGCTACAGGCTTCTAGCAAGAACCGTTCTTACCTACGCATCAAAACCACAATGATTTTTCGTCAAGTGTGTTGTTTTAACCTTCAACAAGGACCGGGCATAGTCACACTCGATTCAACTAAAGCTGGAGAAACGGAACCACTAGCCACCTATGTGCGAAGCACGGCCATAGAACCAGTCTCATGAACGTGGTCATGTAATGTCAGTCTGGGCCGCTTCATACAGCAATACCGCCGAATCAAAGTATGACATGCTGGTAAGTAGTATGACTATTATTGCCCACAACTCTTTGTGTTCTACTCGGGCATATAACAACTACGCATAGACCTGTCTCGGATGCCACTGTTGGGGAACATAGTATTTCAAAAAAATTGCCTACGATCATGCAAGATCAATCTAGGAAAAGCATAGCAACGAGTGGGGAGAGTGTGTCTACGTACCCTCATAGACCTAAAGTGGAAACATTTAGTAACATGGTTGATTTAGTTTAATGTCTTCGCGATCCAACCGATCCCAGTACCGAACGCACGGCACCTGCACGATCTTCACACTTTTAACTCGGTGATGTTCCTCGAACTCTTGATCCAGTTGAGGCCGAGGGAGAGTTTTGTCAGCATGATGGCGTGGTTGGAGTCCCCTTCCTTTTCCAAGAGGGGAGAGAGGGAGGGAGTGGGAGAGGGAGAAGGAAAGAGAGGGGGCGCCGCCCCCTCCCTAGTCCAATTC
>NC_041386.1:392097472-392100194 GCF_002162155.2 Triticum dicoccoides | reverse complement strand
TGGCCCATTAAGGCCCACTACTTCCCCCGGCGAATTCCCGTAACTCTCCGGTACTCCCAAAAATACCTGAATCACTCATATAGCCTTCCAATATATCGATCTTTACGTCTCGTGAATTTTGATACTCGTCGTCATGTCCGTGATATCATCCGGGACTTTGAACAACCTTCGGTACATCAAATCACATAACTCATAATACAAATCATCATCAAATGTTAAGCATGCGGACCCTACGGGTTTGAGAACTATGTAGACATGACCGAGACACATCTCCGGTCAATAATCAATAGCGGAACCTAGATTCTCATATTGGCTCCTACATATTCTACGAAGATCTTTATCAGTCAAACCGCATAACAACATACGTTGTTCCCTTTGTCATCTGTATGTTACTTGCCCGTGATTGGATCATCGATATCCTCATACCTAGTTCAATCTCATTACCAGCAAGTCTCTTTACTCGTTCTATAATACATCATCAAGTAACTAACTCTTTAGTCACATTGCTTGCAAGGCTTATAGTGATGGGCATTACCGAGAGGGCCTAGAGATACCTCTCCGACAATCGGAGTGACAAATCCTAATCTTGATCTATGCCAACTCAACAAACACCATCGGAGACACCTGTAGAGCATCTTTATAATCACCCAGTTACGTTGTGATGTTTGATAGCACACTAAGTGTTCCTCCGGTATTCAGGTGTTGCATAATCTCATAGTCATAGGAACATGTATAAGTCATCAAGAAAGCAATAGCAACAAACTAAATGATGATAGTGCTAAGCTAACGGATGGGACTTGTCCATCACATCTTTCTCTAATGATGTGATCCCATTCATCAAATGACAGCATATTTCTAGGGCTAGGAAACTTAACCATCTTTGATTAACGAGCTAGTCAAGTAGAGACATACTAGGGACACTCTGTTTATCTATGTATTCACACATGTATCAAGTTTCCAGTTAATACAATTCTAGCATGAATAATAAACATTTATCATGATATAAGAAAATGTAAATAACAACTTTATTATTGCCTCTAGGGCATATTTCCTTTAGCTGCCGCATCGTATCGCGCCACTGGTGTGTGCGGTGGCCGCGCCTCCCGTGCCTGTGACAGTGCCATGCATGCAGAGACAGAAGCCAGGTGCGTGCAGAGCGATGAGTCGGTGTCCAGCTTCTCCGTGTTCGCCGCAATCATCGAGGATAAGTAGAACACGGGAGTCTGCCGCCACTTGGGTCCCATGAAGGCCATCTACGAGGCGATGACTACGTATTCAAGCAGTTTCTTTGCTGCTTCCTCTCTTCCAAGGACCTTTGTCGACCCCGCAAGTGTCTGTTGGACATCAGGAAGACAAAGGGATCCGCGGGCGTCCATTTAGATTAGGTATTGTATTAATTATACCACGAGAGCCAGATTAGCACTGCTTAGTTCATGTAAATGTAATGAAATACATCATGTTTATATGAAGATCGGACTTTTTATACAGAATCCTTCGTGCCTATATGAAATCAGTCCATGTTTGCACGAATTTCCTATGGTTGGTTAGAGTTGTGAAAATGTATGCCGCTGGTGTTTATGTCGTCCTCCGCGGAAGTAAGCGGGAGGAAATTTGTCGGCTGCCGTTGGTGATGCTCTTATGCTGGAAATAATAGAGTCACATTCAATCCATTTGAGTTAATTGCATGTATGATTCTCCCTCTATAAAAAGTTAATTGCATGTACTGTGTACATGTGACTTGCAGGGTGGCTACAGCTTTGTATAGATAGTTAAAAAGAAACAAGTCCATCCTTAATATTGTATTCTAAGTACTATGTGGGTTCCATTGTTAGAACAATAGTGAAAGAACTATATCTTAAATAAATATAAAAAATAAAGTTAAAGACAGAATTCGAACTCAGGTCATCGCATTGCGAGTATCCGGCGCTAACCAGTCCAACACATTTTCGTTGTGGACCATGCTGGAGATATATCTCCATGTCTACTCTTATACTCCCTCCGTTCCTAAATATTTGTCTTTTTCAGATTTCAAATGGACTACCACATACAGAAGTGTATGTAGACATATTTTAGAGTGTAGATTCACTCATTTTGCTCCGTATGTAGTCACTTGTTGAAATCTCTAAAAAGGCAAATATTTATGAATGGAGGGAGTAGAAAACAGAGTTGGTTATGATGGTGTGCTTGCCATCCTGCAATATAGGCTGTCAGATTTATATCTAATGGACATGAAGGAAACTATGGAAATTTTGCAAAAAGATACCAACACCCCTCTCCACATTTGCAAATAAGGTCTTCCCTCGTTCATCCCTTTCTCTCACAAGATAAACTACTCATACAAATGCATCTTGATGTTCCGTGCAACGCACGGGCATCTAGCTAGTTTCTTTTGAAATAGGTACTGCAGTAATTCGGTCGAAGTGATATATTTTATGTCTACCTCGAACGGTTTCAGATTCACTAGTAGTAACGAAGAAAAGGTTGCCTTATTAATTAACAGAAAACATGGTGAAAACTATCACATGAGGCCGGTAAAAACAAGGCAAACTAGGTTCAGCGTCATCATCACTACAACTGTGCTCACGCGAGAAGCCTATATATCAAGGGGGCTAAAGAGAGAAAGACGTATCGAGTGTGTCTAAGAGAGGCACAGAGACATGGTGTTTGAGAGAGAAACCAATTGATAGATTAAGATCAGATCGAGTTGTCACCCTTCTGCAGT
>NC_041386.1:392017164-392097307 GCF_002162155.2 Triticum dicoccoides | reverse complement strand
GTCGTATCGAGAGTGTGCGCGGTAGGCATAGAGGAAGAACTAGCGAGTGTGTGTATGTGTGTGTGTGTTTGAGAGAGAAGTAGTAGATAGATTACTATCAAAATTGAGGTGCCACCCTACTCCCTCGGTGTCGGGTAGTGTGGGTGTGTGTTTGAGAGAGAAACCAATAGATAGATTAGTATCAAGATTGAGGTGCCATCCTACTCCTTCGGTGTCGAGAAGTGTGTGTCTGTGTGTGTGGGTGTGGGGGGGCAGTGACACTTAGATGTAGGGAGAAGGAGTTTGTGTGACACATATCTATATTAAGGGATAGGTAGATAGCATGTGTGCGAGGCATACTTAAAGTATCACGGAGATAAACAAATGGTGTGCATGCAAGTGCCAGAAAAAATGAAGCGAGAAACAATGTCTACATGCCGGCGCGCGCGTGTGTGTCTGCATGAGAGAGAGACAGCCGGAATCCCATTGTATGTATTCATATGGTTCTGAAACTCGAGTTAACCTTAGGCATATGTGTGAGAGACATAATTATACTTTGAGACATTAGTGGCGGTGGGTGGGCAGAATTAAAGGGGTGGGCATGTTCGACAGAGAGAGCGTGTGTGTTTCTGTGTGAGATACTTGTAGGACAGGGTAGAAAGACGAATTCTAACCTTGACAGAGGGAGAGAAATACACGAAGTGCGCGTGTATGATTTCGATGCGCACGGAGAAATGAGGTATGTATGCGTGTGACAGAGATTGCACAATTCATTCACGTATCACTATCTAGCGATCGTGGACGTGCATCGCTTGAACATAAATCAATATTTACTTCATAATGTGGAATTGCTGGTTGTTGAGTCTAGAACAAAATCTTTTGAGTCATAGGATTATATATATCGGAGAGTAGGATTCTTTTTACTCTTCAGTCCCATCGTCGCTCTAGTGAGGTCTCCTGACGTAGATGTTTTGACTTTCCTCTCCTCAAATTTCACGAAAGTTTTTTTTAGGATCACGTGGATATCTTGGAATCATTCCTATATTATTTTGACGAGAACATTGTTCATGGTGCCTGCTGACATTTAGGGCTTGTGGCAATGTCCCCGGGAGTTGAGCTACGAGGTGTTGTCATCAAAATTTTATCGTTGCAGTTCTGGAATACCTGAGTTCGCCGACGTCGAAAATCTCTTTTTTGCAATTGTTGGTGAGATAACCTCGACGCCACCTACTACTGGGCGGGAGTTTAGGAGTATTGCCAGAACTCGTATAAAAGATGCTTTTCGGAGGTTGAGGTACACGATTTCCGAAGGTTTCTTGGTTATGTGTTGATGGATGGATACAGCTGGATGTAGGGATTGTTAGTTTGGGTGAGATAGTGTGCTTCCCCTATATCCCCAAAACCAGATTGCATAACCAAAACATTTCGGGAGTTTATAGGTCGGAATTCAAGTAGCTCCTAGAATATATTTCCAACAGACACATGATACGATATGGGATCTATCATATGTTTGTTTCCGGCTTATTCTGCAAGCCAATCCTTGTTTTGTTTCTGTTGTGGTAGTCGAGTTGCTTCAATGTCATGTGTTGATTGCGTAACTTTCCTAAGAGGTGTTCTCATATTCCTATGTGAATACTAATCCTTCTTGATCATCAAGTTTTTCATCTCAATTTCTTCTCAACAGGTGTGCTTCTCTTCAAGTGGATCCGATCATTTCAACATTCACAAAATCACCTGTCAGTTTTCCCAATGTTGTTCGTTTCATCCGTCCCCAAGTTGCCTTTGTTTTTCCCGCCCTCGCACCCCTTTTCTTCAAGGCCTCAGATTTCCTGATCAAGTATCCATCTTATGGATGTTAAGTTTCTTCATTCTTTGCTTCAATGTTTTACCCGGTGGTTCTGGTGAAGATGCTCTTCAAGTTCATCATTCTTCATCTATTTCTTCTCCGGTGGATTCAATTCAAGCTTTTGGTCTTGATCATATCCCTTTTCCTCCTTTCAAATGTTTCCTCATGCCGGTGCACCTCTTAATCATTCACCTCTCATTTTTCATATGTTGTGGAGTACTAAAGATATCTCAGGGTATTTGTGTTTTCATTTCTAATCTGTTCAAGATATCTCGAGGTTGATATCTCTTTTGAGCCATTTAATTCAATCGGCGCAATCTCTCTTTTAAATCGCAAAAAGGTGCTTTCTTTTGAGTGGCCCCTAACCCACATGTCTTTTCCCAGGATCTTACCTCACTCTTCTAATTTATCTCGAGCGATTCTCAAATTCATTTCAAAGTTTGACGTAAGAATGATTTATCATCAGTCAAATGTCTTTCAGCAAGATCTTTAAAATTCTTTTCATCGTTGGTTCAACCTTTCTAATTTTGATTCCTGAGTGCCTCAAAAATTCATGGTGGTGTTTTCTCGTGGTCATTCTCGGATTTTGAATACCAAAGAAGAGTTTTCCTCCAAATATTACCCTTCTTCCAAAGATGTGAAGTTTAAGCTTGATGCCATCCTCTCATAATTGTTTTCGATTGTGAGAATTCTTTTCACCCACCGGAGCAATTCAGGAGTCTTTTCAGTTTGATTATCTTGTGCCCATCATCTCAGAATTATTCATGTCAACTTTCAGCCCTCGTTCTCGAATTCTTCCGGTGCATCGTTCAAGTATTCTCTAATTAGCTCGTGATCTCTTCGTTCACTTGTATCTAAATTCTCTCAAGTATCTTTGTTCAATTTACAATTCTTCCTGGTGATTCATGCATTTCATGTTCTCACGACGGTTTGTTCAAGATTCCTCTTCCTATATTCTCATATTAATTTATTTGTTGTTTCAATCCTATCGGTGGTTCGTTGAAGACCATCTCAAGATTACGCTATATATCTACTGAATCCTTTCCAATGAGAATGAGTAGTATGCAAAATCCGTTGTGTGTCATCAATTTAATTGATGAAGGCTAAGCATAATGTAATTCTTATTCTTGTTTCACTGAGTAAAATTCAATTCCTTAGTCCGGAGGTTCATCAAAATTCTCGGTTCCAAGTTATTCATCTTTCTTGTCCGGGGTTCAAAGTTTTCACATTTCGTAGCTCCATATAAATCATTGCAAGGCCCCACCTTCTGTTTTCAACTTCTCTATCCTTTCGTTTGATCATTCTTTTGTTACCGGAGTTCTTCATGAAGGCTCTACATGTTGGTTCGTCAAGGATTCTTTTCATTATTCAATTATTCTTCAAGATTTTCTCTCAGAGTGAAGATCCACCTAGTTTTACTCTATATTAAACAGGGTGCTCAACACTTGTTTTGTTTTGAGGAGTTCAACCATTTTTCATCTTGCATTCCGAAGTGCAATTCTTCCTACCTTTTGAGGTGGTGTTATGTCATTTTTGACAATTCCTTTGTGTTTCAGGATTCACAAGTTGTGAGGAATGAGATATTTAAATCCATCATTTTCTCTTCCGCCATGAGATCGTTTGAACAGAGTAATTTCTACGTTGGAGGTTATCTTGGTATAGATTTCACCTAAAGACTTCCCTAAGGAATGTTGCTATTGTGGTGCTTATCAATGATCCAAGTTATCTCTCTATCATCTTGGTAGAAGAAGTTTTCTATCTTTTCTAGCTCTCCATCAAATATTTTTCCCATGAGTGGCAGGCATAGTTTTAAATAGCCGGATATAGCCCCGCTATAGCTGTTTGAGGGTATTGCCGCTAAATGATTTCATGTACAATTTACCGCTATAGCCCAGCTATAGCCCGCTATAGCCCAGCTATAGTTGTTTTTAAGGGTCACCGCTAAATGTCATAGCCCGCTATTTAAAACATTGGTGGCAGGTTGTTACCTCATAATTTTGAGAAGTTCTCCATAAGCCCACTACAAGCTTATTTGTTTCGTTGTTGGTTTTCCAACAACTCCGTTATAAACTTCTCGGTAGGGTGCTTTCCAAGCTCCTTTGTGGAAGAAGTTGGCATTTTGTTCTCCATTCTTTTATTACAATGATATGTCTTCTATTCTTTCTCCTGGAGGCATTGTGATGTTGCTCTTTTAACTCATCATCTCGAATTGTGAGGATCGTGTTCTTTTCATGCTTATCCTTTTAACTGGAGTGGTGTGTCCTCTTTTCAAGTTCTTTTCAACTTATCAAGTTTTCCTTTTCTTTCTACCGGAGTGCTGTCCAAATTATATCATTATTATTCCTTCCCTATCTTGTTTCAACCGGAGTGGTTACTTGTCCTGCCATGTCACTGGAGCTCTTCATTCATGTCTTGGCAACCCCAAGGTTTTCCCAATGTTCCTTGTTCCTCTTCTCTAACAGAGTGTTTTCAAATTTGTGCATCTTCGTTGTATTCTTTCTTTCAATTGTTTAACCTCTGAAGGTTCATTGGTTTCACTCGTTTCTCTAAGAAGCAACTTTGTTTTACCTTGTCCTCTTCTGTTTCTCCCCGGTGCCATCCTGGATCTCGGGACGAGATCCTCTTGTAGTGGTGGAGTGTTGTAATGCCCCGGATGTAACTTTCCATATTTGTAACTCCGACTCTTGCCATTTTCGTCTATGTGATATGATATTATCTTCGTGGTTGGGCTTTTGTCTTCTGTTTTGCATTTTGTTCGTGTCATGCATTTCATATCATGTCGTCATGTGCATCTCATTTGCATTAGTGTTCATCTCATGCATCCGAGATTTTTCCCCGTTGTCCGTTTTGCAATGCGACACTCCCTCATGAACCCGGCGCACCGCTCTTATCTATTTGCATGAGCGGGAGAAAAACGTTCTCGGAGTGGGCCAAGATTTGTCAAGTGGCCTCGATAAATCACCGGTTGACCGCCTGTCAAATTTCGTTCCACTTCGAGGTCGTTTGATGCCCCAACGGTTAACCGGGTAACCGCAAAAGCCCCTCTTTTGTTGTAGCCCAACATCCCTGCAAAACACCAATAACCCATCTAAACCACCTCCATGTTCTCCGTCGTTGGATCACGATCGTGTAGGCGAAAAACGCACCTCATTTGGACTCTCCTAGCTCCCTCTACCTATAAATATGTGATCCCCTTCCAAATTTCGGGTCCAAACCCTAGATCCCACCTCCTACGCGCCACCGCACATGTCCGTCCGCCGTCGGACGCGTCCACCGCTACCCAGCCACGTCGCTCCGGCAAATCACGTTGCACCACGTCATTTAGCCGCCACCCACAACCAACCACAGCGCGCCACCTATCTCCCACCGCCATCACCGCGCCGGCGGCCAGCGGAGCCCATCCGGGGCCCTCCTGGGCCCGAGTCTCCGCCGCCCGATCCGAATCCCGCGGTGCTGAAGCCTGCACCGCCCGCTGTCGCCGGAGCTTATCGCCCTTTCCCAGTGCACCTCGCCGTGCCTCCACGTCGTCGTTCCAGCACCGCACCTCGTACACACTGTTGCTGGTGCTCCCTTCCCGCCGTTCCAGCACCAGATCCGGCTAACGCCGCCCCAGATCTGCCCTCCTCGCCGTGCTTTGGAGTCGTCACCGCCACCAGCCGCCGGAGCTGAGCTCCCTCATGCTGCCGCCGCCCGCCAGGGTGATCGGGAGGAGCCTCGATCCCGTCGCCGCGTTGACCCCGCGTGGCATGCTCGTGGGCCACCGCGAGGGGCCGGCCCAGCTCCATCCCTAGCGCCGACCCATCTGCTCCGGCCTCCCTCCGGCCCGCCAGGCGTCGTCAGCAACCTGGGCCTCGGCTCACTTTGGTGAGCACCGAGACCACCTTTCCTCCGCCCTATGCACCCTCTATCTATCTTGCGCTCATCTCAGTTTACGGCTAAGTCCCGAATCTGTAACATCATATGCCTCCCTTCATCATGCTATATCTCCATGACCATGGCTCTGATTTATGCATATGCTATATCAAAATGTTCGTCTCGTGATACTCTTCATGTTACTTGCATTTCCATGCATATTATTGTCCATATTGCTGACATTATCCTCATTGCAAGAGTGCTATGAAATGTTAACTGCTGGTTCCTAGCAGAACTTGATGATTTGTCATTTTTGCTGCATTTTGTGTGTGCATCCTATGAGCATGATGTCTACATGTTTTATGATGTCCATCGTGTCGTCTTTACATGGTTGAAAGCCTTGTATTTTTGTGATCTCTGTGGTGTCTAGCACAAGCATGCAAAGTAGGCTCCATGATGTTGTTGTTTTCAGGCATATAGGATTTTGTTGTCCTTTTCCTGATGTTATTTTGATGCCATGTAAACTTGTTGCTAACATGAGATCCATGCTTATTTTGAGATACTTCAATAAGAATGTTTTGAATATATGCTTATGTTCTATCCATTCATGCCTCTGGTTGCAATTATGGAGTAGTGTATCATGTCATTACAATGCTCTACTTTTTCTAAATATTGTTTCTGGCAGATTGTTAACATATTAATCAATATTGCCATGTGTTTTGCTAGTGATCCTTGCACCCTATGAACTTGCTTTTGCCCTTTTTAGCTTCATGAACATGTCGTATTACTGTTGGTATGCTTGTCTTGTCATATAATGCTTTGTGGTGAGGGGCATGAGCTTGCAAAGTTGCTATCATAAATCTGTTCCTGCCATGTCCTGAAATTCCACTAAGTCTGAATCTGTTTATAAAACTTGCTATGTTTACATGGGTGCCATCATATCTTCTATGCCTTTTTCGCTCATATTCAGTAAGGGTGTTTTGTTCTATGCTTTTAGTATAAGCATGCTATGCCTTTGTGTGTTATGATATGTTCCCGTAGCATGTTGTTTGATAGCTCTAAACATTGCTACCTGGTGCTGCTTATGCCATGTGTAGTATTTTCACGAAGTCTGTGAAGCTGATATATTTTGCACTTTTGCCATGCTTGTGTGAACCTGTTCTAGTGTGATTTAGCTGTAGCTCAGTGCTCATGTTTTGTCAAGTATATCTTGTACATCAATGCCATATGGTTTCTCACTATGTTGGAGTGCAGTAGCTTAGTTTGTTGTTGCATTATAAGTGCTATCATGCTGTTAATTGCAGATTTGCATCATTCTTGTGTTGCTTGTCATTTGCAAACCGTGCATCCATTTCCGGTGATCCTTATATTGATTTCGACCGAAATCACCTCATCTTTATAGCGGCATACTTGGTTTTCCAAGTTGATGCCTTGACCATTATTTCCCTTTCGGAGCACGCATACGCATTGCATATCATATCTTGCATATCATGCCATGTATTGCATCATGCTGCTTGTGCATTGCACCGTGATTGATTGTTGATCCATTGTTTGTGTTCTTGCCTTGGGTAGAGACGGGAGACAAGTACGTGAACGAGGAACCTGTTGAGTAGGCTAACGAGGATCAAGCTTTCGACAACTCTAAGAAAATTGCAGGCAAGATGACCATACCCTCAAAATATCACTTCTATCTTTGCTTGCTAGTTGTTCGTTCTATCGGTATGCCATGCTACCTACCACTTGTTATATCATGCCTCCCATATTTCCATGTCAAGCCTCTAACCCACCTTCCAAGAAAACCGTTGTTTGGCTAAGTTACCGCTTTTGCTCAGCCCCTCTTATAGCGATGCTAGTTGTAGGTGAAGTTGAACTTTGTTCCATGTTGGAACATGGATATGTTGGGATATCACTATATCTCCTATTTGAATTAATGCATCTATATACTTGGTAAAGGGTGGAAGGCTCGGCCTTATTCCTGGTGTTTTGTTCCACTCTTGCCGCCCTAGTTTCCATCATACCGGTGTTATGTTCCTTGATTTTGTGTTCCTTACGCGATTGGGGTTATGGGACCCCCTTGACAGTTCGCTTTGAATAATACTCCTCCAGCAATGTTGAACCTTGGTTTTAACACTTTCCACCTAAGCCTTTTTCCCTTGGGTTCTGCAGACTCAAGGGTCATCTTTATTTTAATGCCCCTCCCCCCGGTCCAGTGCTCCTCTAAGTGTTGGTCCAAACTAGAGCCCTTTGCAGCGCCACCTCGGGGAAACTTGAGGGATGGTTTTAGTTGTACAGATTGCTCATCCGGTGTGCCCTGAGAACGAGATATGTGCAGGTCCTATCGGGATTTGTGGGCATAATTGGGCGGCTTTGCTGGTCTTGTTTTACCATTGTCGAAATGTCTTGTAACTGTGATTCCGAGACTGATCGGGTCTTTCCGGGAGAAGGAATATGCTTCGTTGACCGTGAGAGCTTGTGATGGGCTAAGTTGGCACACCCCTATAGGGTATAAACTTTCGAGAGCCGTGCCCATGGTTATGTGGCAGATGGGACTTTTTTAATATCCGGTTGTAGATAAGTTGACACTTAACTTAAGTAAAATGAATCAACCGCGTGTGTAGCCGTGATAGTCTCTTTTCAGCGGAGTCCGGGAAGAGAACACGATCTTCGGTTATGTTTGAACTTAAGTAGTTTCATGATCACTTCTAGTTTCACAACCATTGCGTAGCTTCTCATCTTACTCTTATTTGCATATGTTAGCCACCATATTTTCTTAGCGCTTGCTGCAGCTCCACCTCATTACCTTATCCTACCCATAAGCTTAAATAGACTTGATCTCGTATGTGTGAGATTGTTGAGTCCTCGTGACTCACGGATACTTCCAAACAGTTGCAGGTGCCAATGATAACAGTTGCAGGTGATGCTACCAAACTCAAGTGGGAGATCGACGAGAACCTTGGTCGTTATTGTGCATCGTTTCCCGATGATCAGTAGTGGATCCCAGTTGGGACGATCGGGGATTTAGCATTTGGGGTTGAATTCTTTTATTTCGGTTCCGTAGTTAGACCTTGATTGTACTCTGGATGATGTATGTTTTACTTGTTATTTGTGTGAAGTGGCGATTGTAAGCCACCTCTTTATCCCTTTCTTATTCGGTACATGGGATTGTGGGAAGATTACCCCTCTTGCGACAAAACCACCATGCGGTTATACCTCTAAGTCGTGCCTTGACACGTGGGAGATATAGCCGCATCGTGGGCATTACAGGCCTTTCTACCCCTCCACTCTCGAAACCCTAGACTGCTCATCGACCAGCATACCAGAACCCATTCACTGCCAGTGGCATCAACCTCACCGGGTCTGCTTCTGCGGCCGCATCTACCCCTCCCACCTCCCCTAGAAATAAGTAGACTTCTAATCCACCACTGTACCACAGCCCATTCAGTGCCGGCCTTGTCCACGGCGTCGGGTCTTCTTCGTCGGTACTCTCATCAACCGCAGTGCATCTGCAGCGGCTCCTTCATACTCCCCACCGGACACGCTTCATCCACCGCCCCCGACGCCCCCGTCGATGGCCTCTGATCCTCTTCGCCGACACCTTCCTCAACCATACCGGAGCCGCTTCGACGACACCATCGTCAACCCTACCGGAGTAGCTTCACCTATACCATTCTCATCCATACCGGGGCCGCTTTGCCAACTACAAGTCCACGGCCTCAGATCCTCTTTGTCGCACCCTCGTCCAACCTACCGGAGCAGCTTCTGACGCCTCGTCCATGGCCGCAGAACCGCATCATCGACACCATCCTGAACTCAACCACCAGAGCAGCTTCACCGATGCCCTCATCCACGGCCTTAGATCCACTTCACCAAATATGATATCATCAACATAAATTTGGCATACAAATAATTCACCATTAACCCTTTTAGTGAAAAGACTAGAATCTATCTTTCCAATCTCAAAGTCTTTCTCAATAAGGAACTTGGTCAAGCATTTATACCACGCTCTAGGAACTTGTTTAAGACCATAAAGAGCTTTGTGAAGTTTGTAAACATGATCGGGTTTCTTAGGATTGGCAAAGCCGGGAGGTTGTTTCACATAAACTTCCTCCTCAATTTCACCATTTAGAAAAGCAATTTTAATGTCCATTTCATATAAAGTGATATCATGGTGATTAGCATAGGCAAGTAAGATGCGGATGGACTCAAGTCTAGCAACGGGGGCATATGTCTCACCCGTAGTCCATACATTCGACTTGAGTGTAGCCTTGGGCGACGAGACGAGATTTGTTGCAGACGACTTGACCATCTTCGTCTTGCTTGTTGCGAAACACCCATTTGGTACCAATGATGTTGTGGTTGTTGTCGGGCTTCTCGACCAATGTCCACACTTGATTTCTCTCGAAGTTGTGTAGCTCTTCATGCATGGCGTTTATCCAATCCAGATCTTCTAATGCTTCTTCAACCTTCATAGGTTCGATGTTAGGGATGAATGAATAATGTTCACAAAAGTTAGCCAAATGAGTTTTAGAGCGAGTGATTCTCTCGGTTTGAATATCATTGTAGATTTGTTCGACGAGATGGTCTCTTGAGACTCTTGCTCGAACCCGCGAAAGATTTTCTTGGGTCAGGTGGAACATCTTCTTCATCATCTTGTCCTTCTTCTTGGCCTTCTTCATTATTGGCATTGTTGTACTCTTTTCTTGGTGGAGAAGGAGGTTGATGAGGTTCATCTTGCTGTACTTCCTCGTTTTCTTCACCTTGGTGAGTCCCACTTGTGGATGCTTCCGTATCAACTGTTGGTTCGCCTTGTCATGAGGTAGAAGCTTCCACTTGGACAGGCGAGGTACTCTCCTTTACCTTCGTTGAACGAATCTTGCCAATAGACAAGTCTTGGATTGCTTACAAAGGATCCTTATCTCCTACATCATTGGCAATTGCTCTACTTGCGAGCCGTTAGATTCATCAAACTTCACATTGACCGTCTCTTCAACCTTTCGGGTGAAATTGTTGTAGACATGGTAAGTGTGAGAGTTCGATCCATAACCAAGTAGGAAACCTTCATGAGACTTAGGAGTAAATTTAGAACGACGATGATTATCAAGAATGTAGCACTCGAAAGTATCCAACTTGGGGTTTGTTACCGATGAGAAGCTCGTATGTCATCTTGCCGAGCAGCTTGTGAAGATACAAGCGATTTCTTGCATGATAGGCTGTCTGAACAGCTTCCGCTCAAAAGTGTTTTGGAGTCTTGTACTCATCAAGCATCGTTCTCGCAATCTAAATAAGAGTTTGGTTCTTCCTCTCAACAACTCCATTTTGTTGAGGTGTGTATGTTGTCAAGAACTCATGTGAAATCCCTTCTTCATCAAGAAAGGTATCCACATTTGCATTCTTGAACTCCGTTCCATTGTCGCTGCGAACCTTCTTGATCTTTACTTCAAATTTATTTTGGGCCTTCCTAGCAAAGTTCTTGAAGATCTTTTGGACCTGCGATTTATCATCAAGAAAGAACACCCATGTAAATCTTGAAAAAGCATCAACTATGACTAGACCAAATGAGTTACCACTGAGACTCTTATAGGCATTGGGACCAAAGAGATCCATATGAAGTAGCTTGAGTGGTATTCTCGTGGTCATAATGTTCTTCACAGGTGACTTCCTCCAACTTTTTTTCCTGCTTGACAAGCACTACAAAGTCTATCCTTGTCAAATATAGCATCTTTTACTCAAAGGATATGATCACCTTTCATAAGCTTATCAAGATTTCGCATGCACACATGACCTAACCTTTTATGCCAGAACCAACCTTTCGATGATTTAGCAATTAGGCAAGCTCTAGGTTGAGCCTTTTTAGTGAAATCAACGAGCATAACATTTGGTATGGAGCTATCATGTGAGATGGCCACCTTACCAAGGACAACCTCCTTACCCTTTGAGTTATCACCAAAAGTGACATACTTTCGAGGGCCGTCATTTTCAGCAAGCTCATGAAACATATCTTTGTCTCCAATCATATGATTGGTACACCGACTATCCAGAACCCATTCCTTTCCTCCAGCCATGTAGATGCGAAGATTAGCCATAAGACCAAAGTGTCTCAGTGCATCATCAAGATCATAGTCACTATCATCATCCTCATCATAGTATCCATGTTCAACATCGCCATGTGGTGGATAAATTCCTAGAGAGAGTAATTCATTAGAAGTATGACCGTAACAATGTTCATCTCTATGAATTCTAATGACTTCAGAAATGATATTGCTAATGATTCCAACATCTCCTTTGACACTCGTAAGAATAGTAAGCTCAAATAAACAATCACCAAATTTGAGATCATTAGAACTCATCTTACTCAAGGCAATAGACTTATGGATAATCTCATCTATGTTTTTCAAGGAATAGTTTGGAAATCGTTCCTCAAGGAATCTCCATATGGTGTAGGCACAATCAAGAGGAGGCAAGCTAGCAAGCAAGTTTCTGGGCAAACCTCTAGTGATTAAATTGATAGTTCTAAGATTACGGATCATGTCAATAGACTCATCCAGGGTAGGATGCAAAGGATCAACATGAGGTGCACAAGGGCTTGTAATGTACTTGTTCAAATGATATTCATTAAAAATCTCAAGCATCTCATTTTTTCACTCATGAAAGTACTCTCCATCAAGTATAGGCACTCTATGGCTAAGACTTCCCAACGTAGACTCATCCATCTTCCTCCAAAGGTATTTAAACCAAAGCAATGGAGACCAAATCTCTGATACCAATTGAAAGGATCGAGAAGAGGTGTCTAGAGGGGGGCGAATAGACTCTCAGTAAGAAAAGTTGCAGTTTTTAATTTCTTTAAGTTGAAGTGGAGTTTTAGCACAAGTTCAAACATTCACAATACATATCAAGCAAGCCTGACAAGAGTATATGAGCAGCGGAAAGTAAATCATGCAACTTGCAAGAATGTAAAGGGATGGGATTTGAATGTGCAAAGATTTATGTGGGGTACCAATAGGTGGTGCTATCGTACATCAATGTTGATGGAGACTTCAACCCACGAAGGGTAATCGTTGCGCGAGTCCACGGAGGGCTCCACCCACGAAGGGTCCACGAAGAAGAAACTTTGTCTATCCCACCATGGCCATTGTCCACGAAATTCTTGCCTCACTAGGGTAGATCTTCACGAAGTAGGCGATCTCCTTGCTCGTACAAACTCCTTGGTTCAACTCCACAATGTTGATGGAGGCTCCCAAGTGACACCTAACCAATCTAGGAGACACCACTCTCCAAAAGGTAATTGACGGTGTGTTGATGATGAACTCCTTACTCTTGTGCTTCAAATGATAGTCTCCCCAACACTCAGCTCTCTCTCATAGGATTGGATTTGGTGGAAAGAGGGTTTGAGTGGAAAGAAACTTGGGGAAGGCTAGAGATCAAGATTTATGTGGTTGGAATGGAATATCATGACCTCAACACAAGTGTATGTGGTTCTATCTCAGAAAATGTATGTTGGAAGTGTAGGCATGTTCTGATGGCTCTCTTCACGAATGAAGAGTGGGTGGAGGGGTATATATAGCCTCCACACAAAAACTAACAGTTACACACAATTGACCAAACTCGGTGGGACCGAATCACAAAACTAGGCCAGACCGATTCAATTCATAATTAAGGTGACCATTAGGATTTTCGATGGTACCGGTATGATCAACTCGGTGGGACCGATGTGCTATGGTTATGGTAAAACCACATTTCGGTTTGATCGAGTACACAAACTCGGTGGGACCAATTTGGGTAATAAGCGCAACAAAGAGTTGGTCAAGCAAACTCGGTGGGACCGATTGCATATCTCGGTGAGATTGAGATTATTGCAATAGGTAACAGAGAGTTTGCAAGCCCATCTCGGTGAGACCGATATCCCATCGGTGAGACCGAATTGATTAGGGTTTGTGGCAGTGGGTATGTCAAGTGAACTCGGTGGCACCGGATGGAAAATTTCGGTGGGGCCGAGTTTGACTTTTGGTTTGGGACATATGTGGATATGGGAAAGTGGTTGAGGGTTTTGGAGCATATCACTAAGCATTTTGAGAAAGCAAGCCATTAAGCAACACCTCATACCCTTTTAATAGTATTGGCTTTCCTATGGACTCAATGTGATCTTGGATCACTAAAAGTAAACAATGTAGACTCTTGAGCTTTCTGAGCTTGAGCCAATCCTTTGTCCTTAGCATCTTGAAAGGGTTCCATATCCTCTTGTCCATGCCACTCCATCTGTTGAACTTATCTGAAATATACTAGATAAAAATATTAGTCCAACAAGAGATATGTTAACATTAATTACCAAAACCACCCATGGAGCACTTGTGCTTTCACCTTTCCGCTTTAAGTTGAGACTAAAGAAGTCGAACTGATTGAGGCAACAACTGCACAGTGGTTGTCTCACAGCTGCTGGCGAGTAGCTTCAACTTAATGTCTTCATCAAGACAAGACCTTGGGGTCATCTTGCTCCCCACAAGATGGTTTGGCTCACTATCTTCCCTAAAGTTCTTCCTGACATAAGAGATACGACTCTGAAAGAGAAACAAGGAGACACATAATTATATATGCAAATAAATGGATCTGTTCTGCATAAGGAACATGTTTTTACAACTACAATTTAAAACTGGTAGCAAACATCCAATCAGATGTAGCAACAATGTAAACAGTAGTGGAGGAAATGATGCCTATCCAAATCAATACTAGAACAAAGTTTGAAGGCTTGAGAAGGATGAACTTACATTACATGTTAACACGGGCTGGACAAAGCCCTTCTCCATGTTGCTGGAAGGATAATTCAATAAATTCCCCAAAGAAACTTCTTTATATGCGTTTCCATTATTCTACATTTTGCAAAGAGTAAATATAGATCAAATAATATTGGAAGAAATAGAGGATAATGAAGCTCAGGTATAGACTGATGATACATAATCAAATAGCAATTGATTAAGTACAATGTTACAAGGCAAAAGGTACTCACAAGAGGAATGCAGACATCAATGTGTGCAGTGGCATTGGCTTTATTCAACATTTTGGAAAGAATAAATGTAGATATGATAATTTGGAGAAAGTGGAGGGCAGGGCAGATAAGATGCAGAGTAATGCTAGACAATCAACTATCTCACGATGCAAGTACAGTAGTACCACCACCGTCCGTTATTACTTGTCGCTTAAATGGATGTATCTAGCACTATTAAGTTCTAAATACATCTAATTTATGAACAATTAATTCGATACAGAGGGAGTACATGACAACATGTACTTACATCAGCAATCCAAAACTTCATAACCATTGTGTTAATTCTACATTTATCTAAGAGTAAATATATATCTTATAATTTCAACCAAAGGGAGGATAAACAAGTGAACATGTACAATGATGCTACATAATCAAACAACAATGAGTGTAAGTATGCTGACAAAGGGCAAGAGGTACTGACAAGAGCAATGCAGAGCTGAGTATTGTTGTGAGATCCTATGATCCTTTGAGCAAGGAGATTCATCTAATAATAGTTTTCATACAAGAGAGAAGGTAAGGCACATGCACAAATTTAAGAGATCAAATTTTGAATTGATATCATAGATAGTACCTGACGCTGGGCTCTCAGCTGTTCTAATAAGGGTTTGGCTAGTGGACTAGGGGTAAAGTGTGGTACAGTTGGGCCTGTATTTTCTGTGGCTGCTAATCTATCTGATTTAACAGGTATCACTACCTTTTCCAAATACCTAGTTTGTACACCTTGAGGATCACTACCTCTTCCTTTTGGACATCTATTATGAAAGAAAAACATTTGACTGGAAAAACATAGTAAGACGACACATGGAATAGGTACAGAAAATGGATAGGTATGGCATATACTCATATATGATGCTTAAACTAAGAAGATGGTGTAACAAAGTAGAAGTAATTCAAGAGGTCAAATGCAAAATATGTGCGAGCAATACAACGTTGCCAAGTTAGTGCAAGCACCTTGATGGATGAATAAGATAGGCCATCCTCCACCATGCCAAGTTTGTTAGCCAGTGGATTGTTCTGCAATATTCCTCTCGTGCACCCATTCTCATATTCATTTTGATAATGTTCAATACCTGACATGCATGAAAACATAAAAACAAGTGAGATTATCTTCGTAATGCAGAAGTGATTCTAATCCAGTACTGCCTCCATCTAAACCCCTTTGTGCTATATCTGCAATTCTTCTCAGAGATGCCATGCATGCTGTAATTTGGTGTGTGCATTAATATAATGTGGCCTACTACTCAAAATATGAGAGCTCCAAAAGTGATGATACTTCATAGATGACAGCTTCAACATATAGTAAAGAAGAACAAGTCGACCTGACCTGACAGATTCAAAATATACTAAGGGAGAACAACACGACCTGACCAGTCGACCTCAAATATCTATGCTACTCTTCCCAACAAGGAACATACTTGTTAAAGAAGAGAATATGATCATCTTAAAGAAGAGCACAAGAGCAAGCAGATTGAAGATATTACAAGTCTTTCTATACAATGTCGGTTGTCCACCCATGATGAACCAGAGCGCACAAAGAAATACTATTCCTTCCGGTCTCTCCATATATGGCTCACAATCATTTCGAAACTAAAGTAGGAACATTTAGCTGACCAATTAAACATCTCTCAGTTTTACTAATGTCAGATTTGAATTTGTACAACTAAGCTTGTTTAGCTCGATGGGTGGAGCATTACGACATGAACCACGTAGGCTGGCCGTGGTCATCCTAAAACGGGGAAACCGTAAGCATGATGAGTATAGTGTTGACCGTGGCAGTGGGATGGCAGATCTGAAGTTGCAACCCGCGCAAAGGGTATTTAGCAACCGTTATTTGCTTTGAAATAACAACTAAGATTTGGTATGGACAAGAAAGTACAGTCAACAAGTGACAAAAAATGAAATTCTGATGTCTCTCTATATGTCGCGTTATGCATTTGGAAACTCAAGTGGGAACTTTAGCTAACCAATTGAATGTGTCTGTTAACTAATATCAGTGTCATATAACAATCATATTTGAACAACTAAGCTTTGGAATTTTGAGAGTTGTGTTTTTTAGCTTGAAGGGTGGAGTAATGCTAGTACGACAGAAAGCACCTACACAGATCATAGTAGAGTAGATAAAAGGGGAAAACACTAAGCATCAAGAGTAAAATCAGGAAAATGGAACTAGTTGGACCAGTGGGTGGAGCACATGCTTTTTGAAATGAATATAGGAACATTAGGTGACCAATTAAATGTTCTCTATTTTAGTAATATGAGCATCATATCAGATTAGTATATCAACACTTAAGCTTTGGAATTATGAGTGGCATGTGATATGTCTCCAACTTATCTATAATTTTTGATGTATTCATGCCATGTTTATAAAATTTCTACATGATTTTGGTATGATTTTGGTTAGAACTAACCCGGACTGACGCTGTTTTCAGCAGAACTACTGTGGTGTTGTTTTTGTGCAGAAATAAAAGTTCTCGGAATGCACTGAAAATCAACGGAGAATTTTTCTGGAAAATATAATTAATACTGGAATGAAGAGTTACCGGAGGGGAGTCCCATGGGCCCCACGAGAGTGGCGGGCGCGCCCACCCCCCTAGGGCACGCTCCTGTGCATCGTGGACTTCCCGTGGGGCCCCCTGACTTGTTCTCGACCTCTCCTATAAATCCCAGACCTCCAGAAAATAACCTAGATCAGGAGTTCCGCCGCCGCAAGCCTTTGTAGCCACCAAAAACCAATCGGGACCCTGTTCCAGCAACCTGTCGGAGGGGGGAATCATCACCGGTGGCCATCTTCATCATCCCAGTGCTCTCCATGATGAGGAGGGAGTAGTTCACCGACGGGGCTGAGGGTATGTACCAGTAGCTATGTGTTTGATCTGTCTCTCTCTCTCTCGTGTTCTTGACTTGGCACGATCTTGATGTACCGCGAGCTTTGCTATTATAGTTGGATCTTATGATGTTTCTCCCCCTCTATCTCCTTGTGACGAATTGAGTTTTCCCTTTGAAGTAATCTTATCGAATTGAGTCTTTAAGGATTTGAGAACACTTGATGTATGTCTTGCATGTGCTTATCTGTGGTGACAATGGGATATTCACGTGATCCACTTGCTGTATGTTTTGGTGATCAACGTGCAAGTTCTGTGACCTGGTGAACTTATGCATAGGGGTTGGCACACGTTTTCGTCTTGACTCTCCGGTAGAAACTTTGGAGCACTCTTTCAAGTTCTTTGTGTTGGTTGAATAGATGAATCTGAGATTGTGTGATGCATATAGTATAATCATACCCATGGATACTTGAGGTGATATTGGAGTATCTAGGTGACATTAGGGTTTTGGTTGATTTGTGTCTTAAGGTGTTATTTTACTGCGAACTCTAGGGCTGTTTGTGACACTTATAGTAATAGCCCAATGGATTGATCGGAAAGAATAACTATGAGGTGGTTTCGTACCCTACAATAATCTCTTCGTTTGTTCTCCACTATTAGTGACTTTGGAGTGATCCTTTGTTGCATGTTGAGGGATAGTTATATGATCTAATTATGTTATTATTGCTGGGAGAACTTGCAAAAGTGAAAGTATGAACCCTAGGCCTTTTTCCAAAGCATTGCAATACCATTTGTCCTCACTTTTATCATTAGTTACCTTGCTGTTTTCATATTTTCAGATTACAAAACCTATATATACCATCCATATTGCACTTGTATCACCATCTCTTCACCGAACTAGTGCACCTATATAATTTACCATTGTATTGGGTGTGTTGGGGACACAAGAGACTCTTTGCTATTCGCTTGTAGGGTTGTTTGAGAGAGGCCATCTTCATCCAACGCCTCCCACGGATTGATAAACCTTAGGTTATCCACTTGACAGAAATTTTCTACTGTCCTACAAACCTCTGCACTTGGAGGCCCAACAATGTCTACAAAAAGAAGGTTGTGTTGTAGACATCAAGCTCTTTTCTGGCGCCGTTGCCGGGGAGGTTAGTGCTTGAAGGTATATTTTTAGATCTTGCAATCGAATCTTTTAGTTTATTTTTAATCACTAGTTTAGTTTATAAAATAAAACTACAAAAAATGGAATTGAGGGTGCCTCATATGCTTCATCTTTTTAATATGTTCCATGAAAATAGGGTTCCTTTAATTGTGCCGAAATGTTAGAAGAAGAATGCAATAAAATGTTTGTCATACAATCTTTGAATGACGAGCATGATTGCAATGTTATTAGTATGAACTCTTTGAATATACGTAGTACTAATGATGATTGCAATAGTCATGATGAAAATGTCTCTTATAAGCATGTCAATTTTTGTGGAGTGCATAGAGTTCGCAAGTACACACCAAATAGGGAAGATAGATTTTGCAAGAGGCATAAGTATTTAGAAACTAAATGGTTCTAGGAGAGGCTAGATGCTTGTGCTGAAAATTTAAAATTTCTTTGCCATCCTTGAGAACTTTGCAATGAACGTGATCATTTAAATCTCCAATGCAAATTGTTTCATGATCGTATCGTGTCCAAAAATTGTGATGACTTGATTTCCCTTGCGCATCATAATGAACTTAGCTTGCTTGTTGGTTATGAAGAAATGAAACGTATAAGTAAGGATATTCCAAAAAATTTCCTTGATAAAGTTCTTGATTTCGATCTAGAGGAAATATATATGTATTGTGCGGTGAATTGCATTGAAAATCCTTATATTGCCAATTACATAAAGACAAGAAAACAAATAGAAGATGAAGATAATACTAATGAATGGGAAGAGATTCCCCAATATCCTACTATTCTTTCTTATGATGAATGAGGTAACGAGGGGGAGCCTTCTATTCAACCAATCTCATTAATAAGGAGCTCCAAAAAGAGGATTAAACCCATACTTAATGTGAAGAAGAAAAAGAAAAGACGGAGAAGCAAAGGTAAAAATGTATCCCTCCCAAATGATGTTGCTCCTATTACTCATTGTGATGATGATAATTGCTATACTATTGGTGCTATCCATACTATTAATGATGAGAGTGATTATGCTTATGATATGAAAATGCCCAAGCTTGGGGATGCTATGTTTAATGAATATGATATTTTTAGTCTCCCAAGTTTTGATGAGCAAATTTATTATGATGATAACAAGCCTACTATTTATGATGATTATATTGATGAAAGTGGGCTTGGAAGAGTGTCAACTTTAGGAAGTAATGATCCCACTATTTTGGAGGATGTTGAATCTTATTGTGATAATTATATAAGTGGATTTGGAGAGGTCATGACTTTATTTAGTAATGATTCCACTATCTTGGAAGAGGTTTCAATTGATTATGATGAGAACAACTGTCGGTGTCAAAACCGGCGGATCTCGGGTAGGGGGTCCTGAACTGTGCATGTAGGTGGATGGTAACAAGAGATGGGGGACACGATGTTTTTACCCAGGTCGGGGCCCTCTCGATGGAGGTAAAACCCTACTCCTGCTTGATTGATCTTGATGATATGAGTATTACAAGAGTTGATCTACCACGAGATCGAAGAGGCTAAACCCTAGAATCTAGCCTATGGTATGATTGTTGTTGTTGGTCCTACGGACTAAACCCTCTGGTTTATATAGACACGGGAGGGGGCTAGGGTTACACATAGTCGGTTACAAGGAAGGAGATCTATATATCCGTATTGCCAAGCTTACCTTCCACGCCAAGGAGAGTCCCATACGGACATGGGACGAAGTCTTCAATCTTGTATCTTCATAGTCCAACAGTCCGGCCAAAGGATATAATACGGCTGTCCGGATACCCCCTAATCTAGGACTCCCTCAGTAGCCCCTGAACCAGGCTTCAATGACGATGAGTCTGGCGCGCAGATTGTCTTTGGCATTGCAAGGCGGGTTCCTCCTCCGAACACGAGGATCATGTCCGGCTCTGCAAAACAAGTTCCACATACAACCGTAGAGAGAATAATATTTTCACAAATCTAATCTGCCAACGCATTCCATAGTGTGACATCACACCATAGCCAGGTCACCATTCGAATCGTTTTTCACAACCAACCTTATCGTGTTTTGCGAGGCGGTTTCCTTGGCACGTCTTGTCGAAGCAGAGATCGTGTCCCCTTATTACAGGATTCCCATCAATAAGGACGTGGGTAACCCAACCGCGCCATCAATTATGGTGCTTGGGGGATAAGCGAGTTTTACCAGGCTAGTGGGGGCGCATAGTTTTGTCCGCCCTTATAAAGGGATAAGGGTTCACCTTTTTCTACCCACGCCTTCTTCCTCCTTGCTCATCCATTCTCGTGCACTCGAGCTCTAGCGCCCAAGTCCACATCCTTCTCCTCAACCCTCTCCAAACATGTGTGGAGCGGGAGGCAAGTGGATGGTCCTCCGTTACAGAGGGAGACATCAAAAAGCTGCGCGGGGCCGGATACTTAGCCGCGGGTATTGCGCACCGGCTGCCAACCACAGGGCAGATCGTCCCTACCCCAGAACCTTACGAAAGGGTGGTTTTCCTCACCCACTTCGTCCGCGGACTGGGGTTTCCCTTCCATCCATTTGTCTGCGGCCTTATGTTCTGTTACGGGCTGGACTTCCATGATCTAGCTCCGAATTTCATCCTCAACATCTCGGCATTCATCGTCGTCTGCGAGGCTTTCCTCCGCGTCCGGCCCCACTTCAGCCTGTGGCTGAAGACCTTCAATGTCAAATTGAAGGTAGTAGGCGTCCAACAAGCGGAATGCGGCGGAGCCATGGTGGGCAAAATGCCCAACGTTACATGGCTCGAGGGCTCCTACGTCGAGACCATAAAGGGGTGGCAATCGGGGTGGTTGTACATTACCGAGCCATGCGACACCAACTGGGTGGAGGCCCCCGAGTTTCGATCCGAAATCCCCATGCGGCTCACTTCCTGGAAGGAGAAGGGCCTGTCCCGGGGCTCATAGGTGGAGCTGCACGGACTCCAGAAGTGTATCCGGAACATCATAGGAAAGAAACTCAAGCTTGTCAACATAGTCCAGGTCATGCTCTTCCGCTGGATCCTCCCGTGTCAGCGACGGGCTTTCAACTTATGGGAGTTCGACCCGGCCCAGCACCAGACTCTATGCGAGCTCTTCGACTTGACACATAAGGATGTCTGGAAGGTGCTGTTCAAGGGCACCGAGGTCCCCCCTCCCCTTACCGAGGACCACGGGCTAAGCGCGACGCGCCCTGCGAATCCGGTAAGTTCTGTACACCTCGTAGGGTATTTATTTTCCATAGTTTAACCATGTGCAGGGTCTGAGCTCCCATGCCTTTGACATGACTGGGTGGAGACATCGGAGCAGATTGACTGTCCGGGCCCTCTGCCCGAAGACCCTGCAGACGCTCTCCTGACGGAGATGCGGACTCCGGCTCCTTATGAGGTGCCGGAGAAGAAGATCAATAAGAAGGCCACGAGAACCGGAAAGAGTTCCCGGCGCCAGGTGGTATCAGACTCATCGTCTGATAACTCTGAGATGCACTCTGTCGGGGAAACTGATCCACGAACACCTATGGGGCCGGCGGACCGAGCCCCTTTCGGTTCGGCGGGGGGTGGAGATCGCACGAAGAGCAGATCGAGGCAAAGCACACGAGCAGTTTACCCAGCTTCGGAGCTCTCCGGAGAGATAACACTCCTACTGCTGCTTGTCTGGTTGTATTATGTTCTTGCTCGCGAGAGCTAAGTATTTCTGGCTTATGAATGAATCGAACCGAACCCCCTCTACGTTGCGCATGGGCCTCCTTTTATACGCTAAAGGGGTCATCGACAGGTGGCAACGCAGAGAAGGGTACAAATGTAAAAAGTGAGGTGGTTGGTACAGTTACTTGTACAGTGCACCCTATCTAACCCTGACGGCAGGGGACAAGGGCATTAAATGCCCGTCTGAGTCGCCCAAACAGTGCAGAAAAGGACCATTTGGGGCGCCACCGTTCGCCACGATGGCGATCTTGTCAGCTTCGCATGCCACTGCGCACCGCTGGCTGCACAGCCTCCCGCCACGTGCGCCTGGGGAGGCCCCCCAGAGCGACATGTTGGTGGATGTGCTGGAGCGTGGGCACAGAGTGGCCGCCTGCCGCGGCAAGTGCCTTGCCACTGCTGTTATCTTGTCGGGTCCGGAAGCTTGTCGCTCACAGGGCCTCGGGGTACCTTGGTTGGTCTTCCCGGCAAGCTCCTCTTGCCGGGGCCTTGTTTCCTTGCCGGAGCGCGTGGCGCGTCGCTGCAAGTTCCTTAGAGTGCCTTGGTTAGCCTTCCCGGCAAGCTCCTCTTGCCGGAGCCTTGTCTCCTGAGCTTAAATACTTTGTTCTTGAATGGCTCCAAGGGAACCACGGAGGATCTTGGCGTTCGCCCGGCAAGCCTTGCCGCAGGGTGCTGCAACTGCCCGTGCATAAGTTCGGGGTACTAGGGTAGCCCTATTCTAGTACACCGACAGGAGCCCCCGGGCCTGGGCCAAACACGGTGCCGAGCGCTGTTGGGCCAGGCCCAAGACAGGGCACGGGCACACGCGGATTGGGCCACACCGAATCTCGCTCCGTATCCACCGCGCTCTCCCCTAACGGCACGCGTTGAATGCGGCGTCGTGCGAGAGACCGTGGGTGGTTCTTTATTCGGAAGGGCAAAACGTCCGCCCCGTCCCTCTTTATAAGCAAAGGAAACAGGGGCAGTTCGTTCCCCCTTGCTGGTTGCTACTACTCCATCTTCACGAGTCTCTGCCGCTCCCCCCCTTCTTCTCGAAGCCGAGAGAGCAGCGCTCCGCCCCCCATTGCCACCAGCATCACCAACGCCGTCGACCTCCCCCACCACCTCCGCCATGGCTCCGAAAGCCGACAAGGGAAAGGGCGTGAAGTCGGCCGAGGCGCAGTGGCTCGCAGCGCTGCGGAAGGAGCGGGCGATCTTCTCCCCCCAGCTCGGCGTGAAGGAGCTGAGGGAGTACTTCTACCTCTTTTGGGCGACGGAGACGCGGGCGCATCCGCGCACGAGGGTACTCCCGGCCGCTACCTTGGAACTGGCTCCAAACGGGTACCCATTCTTCGCGCTGTTCTTCTATTGCGGGCTCTGCCCGCCCTTCTCGGAATTCTTCTGCGATATCATGAACACCTACGGCTTCCGCCTCCTTGATTTCACCCCCAACGCCGTTCTGACCATTGCAGTTTTCGCACACTTGTGCGAAAACTTTGTCGGAGTCCACCCCAATGTTGCCCTTTTCCGCCACTTCTTCATACCTCGGGTAGAGAGAGGAGAGCCGCTTGCCAGAGGGATCGCCTGGATCTCGAGAGTCGGCAAGAAGGAGGCGTACTTGGAGGGTGAGCTCCGCAGCAAGTGGGAGGAGTGGAGAGCGGAGTGGTGCTGGATCGTCGAGGAGAATCAGCAGCCCTTCACCGCTGTGCGCCAAGCTCCAATAGTGCGCGGCAATGGCTGGAGCAACGTGGCCCCGGAAGACGAGAGGCTGAAGATCTCCATTACTAGGATCCTTCGCCTCAGGCTTGCCGGGCTCACTGTAGGTGCTGTAGGCACAGATTTCCTCCGCCGCCGCATCGCCCCCCTGCAGGAGAGGGGGAGGCCCACCTGGGATTTCAAGAACTCGGCGGACATCATGAGGCTGCAGCCGGGCCTCAACTACAACTTCATCGTCTTGGAGCTGGATGCAATGCTCCTGGAATTGCTCAAACGCGACCCCCAGCACCCATTCACGCTGCCGAGGGGCGTCGTTCCATTGTGCAACAATTCTTCGCTTGACCGGATCCGCGCTATGATGTCGTTGCGCGATTCACACGGAATCGTTCCAACTTGGCAAGAGCCTGCGGATGACGTCGTGCAAGCGTTCTTCGACAACTTGGAAGAAGTGCCGGTCCACGCTGACGAGCAGAAGAGCCTCACCCGTGACACCACCGACAAGGAGCTGCAGCGCATTGCCACTAGGGCGGAAGAGGTTGCGGCCGCAGCTGCCGCGGGCGCGTTCGGGTTCACTGTGGAGGAGGCGGAGGCGGCAGAGGCGGCAAACCTTGCCGAGTGCACGGAGTTCATTGACGAAGAAGAGCCTGCCGGCTCTGAAGCTGAGCCGAGCGAGGCCGGCGAGGAAGAGCCCGAGCCTTCAGAAAGCTTGCCGCAGGCGGAGCCGCCGGCCCCGCCAAGAAGGCGTCTTCGCAGGGGTGCGGACGTAGCGGGGCGGCAGCCGGGTCAATGGCCGCCGAGCCGTGTGACACGCTCTACCGCGGCAAGTAATGTTGCCACGGGAGCGCCTCACGCAACAGCGGCAACTGGAGCGGGATCTTCCCGGGCCACCGCCACCACCCCCGCCAAGCGGGCAAGGGATCCTACTCCTCCGCCTCGCCGCACCAGAGGGGAGCCGGACTTTGATCTTTCCGCGCTCAGTTCCGACGAGGAGGAAGAAGAGTAAGCTTCTTTGGTGCTCTTGTAGTTTTTCAACCTTGCTGTTTTTATCTTGTATCTAACTTGCTTCAATCTGGACTCCTTTCTTTTCAGGACGCTGGCCGAGAGAGCGGCGAAGAGGGCCAAGGCCACGGTGATTGTCATCGAAGATGACCCCACCGTGTCAGCAGGGGGTGGGTCTGAGACCACCTTGACGGACCCGGCAACCACACCTCAAAGCAGCCCCCAGCGCAGCCCCCAGCGTAAGTTCATAGTTAGCTTTCCGCTGTTAGGCACGCATGAGTGCTTTTTCCTTTGTTGATATCTTGCTTGTTGATTTGTGTAGGAGCAGAGCAGCCATATCAGGAGCGCCCGGAAGCTGGTCCCGAAGTGCCATCTGCCTCATCTACACCGCCAAGGGAGGAGTTCCCGGTAAGGGAGCGCTCTCCGGCAAGGGGCAGCACCGTCGATCCTGCAGCGGCCAAGACCGCAACTGCAGATCTTGGCACAGGTAACTCACTTGTCCAAAAACTTTCCCTTGGGTTCTTCTTCTTCTGATTTTCTTCTCTTGGATTTTTGATTGATTTTTCTCCCTTCTTCGTTCTTCAGACCCATCTGCTGCTGAGCCAATGGAGACAGAGGGCGCCGGCGAGGAAGGCGCGCATGGCAGCACTGATGATGCCACTGCCAACGAAGAAGGGGCCGGTGCTGATGAGACCGCCGGCGATGAGGCCGCCAAGGCTGCCGCCGAAGAAGCCGGCGAGGGGTCGGGCAATCGCACTGACGACCCTGAGGCCGCAGGAGCGCCAGGCGCTGCGCCGACCGCCGATCCCTCTGCCGCTGCTGCGGGGCCGGGCTCTGAGGAGCCCCAGCCCGGCGCCTACTTGAAGGCCGGTGACAATATCTTCATCAAGCTACCCTGGGCGTCGAGCTCTAGGGCGCCGGTCGAGGGGGAAACTTTCGATGGGGAGGTGCTCGCCTCTGCTGGAATGTCGTTGGTCGACGCTCCCAGGAGCAGCAGTGGCGAGCCTGAGGAGGAGCAGCTGCTGCGGAAGCTGCTGTCACTCTACCGCGCCCGGGAAGCGCTTGTCGCGAAGGCCGGAGTTGACATGGAGAAGCGCGCGGAGGAGCTCCGGGGCCACAATCAAGAAGCTCTCCGGTCCCTGGCACAGGAGCGGGAGTGACTCGACGAGGAGCGCACGGCCTTCCTTCTCGAGAAGGCCGAAGCTGAGGAGGAACAAAGGCTGGCCGCCGAGAAGCAGTCCGCGCGAGAAGGTGAATTGGTGCAGCGGAAGGCCAACCTCGACAGCTACGAGGAGGAGCTCGCCGAGCACGAGCAAGCACTTGGTGGGGCGCTCAAGGAAGCAAAGGACGCTGCCGCGATCGCAGAGACCGCCAAGAAAGAGCTGGAGGAGAAGGTGGCGCAGCTGGAGGCCAACATTGGGAAGAGCGGCGAGGAGCTTGCCGCGCTCAAGCGTGAGCGTGAGAAGGATGCTGCCGCCCACAATGAGCTGCAAGGTCTTCTCGCTGAGAGGGGCAAGGAGCTCAGCGCCGCCAAGGATTCCAATGCAGACCTGGAGCTGAAACTGGCCACGCTGACGCAGACGCTGGAGGCCGCCAAGGAGCGGGAGAAGACCTTGTCGAAGAAGGTCAAGGCTGACACGGCGCTGCTGGAGAGCATCGCAGTTACCCAGAACTCATTCAGAGATACTGTGGAGCACTGGACCAAGGGTCTGGTGAATATTGCCGCAGTCATCAACGAGGAGCTGGCGCAGCTGGGGATGGAGGACTTTGGGTATCCCTCCGACGAGAATCTCCAACCCAGCGCCAAGCTCAGCCTGTTCTTCAAGGGCGTGGCGACGGCACTCCAGCGGCTCCGGGAAAGGATCCCAAAGAAGCTGGCCAACGAGTCACGCAAAATCTGCGCCGGGGTTCTCCAGAAGGTGCTGATGAAGGTGGCCTTCCGCAATCCAGGCCTCAGCTTCACCAACGTCCTCAAGTCCTTGCCGCCAGACGCCGATCGGGACGCACTCAAGGCCCTTGTCGCACCCATTGTGGACAAGGTGAGCGAGATCAAGAGGGTTGAGGGCGACCGCGTAGACTAGGCCGCCCATTTCTTCTTTTCCCTTGTCGCTGCTAATCATGTTATGAAAACAGTCTGTTAGAGCTGCGACAAGTTATCTTGTAATATAACTTTATTTCTGTTATCAATTGCTATGTTATTTCCTCTACTAGATTCCTTCCTTTGTATGTTTTTACCCTACGCTTCTAGGGAACTTGTCAGCGCAGGCACCCGAGCCGCGAGCGCTGAGTGCGGAACTTCAGTAGCCTGCTGGCGGCGCTGCTTCCGACAAGAAACCTTGTCGCGACTAGATGCAGCACACTTAAGTTGTTGAGCGGACTCGAAACAAAGTAAGGGCGCAACTAGCCACGAGTTGGTTCCTCCGCGCACAGGTTTTCCATACAAAGCAGGGTCGTTCGAGGAAGATAACTCAAAAATTTAAAAACTGATTGCTCAAACTTTGGCAACTTAGCTTTTCTGTCGTTTGCTTCCCGACAAGGCAAAACTTTGCTTGAATGACGCCTGGTCCATACCACAATCTTCTCCTTCCCCCCGGCAAACTTGTGTGCGAGGGAACCTTCTTTTCCTTTGTTGAAAAGAAGAAAGAAGAGAAAATAATGATATGGAGCCCTTCGGCTCGTTATTGCTTACCGGATGTAGGTGCTGCACAAAGTGTCAGATAACGCATGCAAGAAAGAAACTAATGCATGAAATGGACAAGTTGTGCGGAGCACATGGGGTTTTGTTTATGCACGGGATCTGCGCCCGGCTTTGTACAAAGGATTACATGCAACAACGGCAAGACTTGTACAAAAGGTGGTTGCCGGAACGGCTTCCGGCAACCGCGCCCTACGGGAAAAACTTACGAAGATGTTCTATGTTCCAGGAGTTGCTCACCGGAATGCCATCTTCGGTCTCAAGGCGGACAGCGCCGGGCCTTGTGACTCGTTTCACCCGATAAGGGCCTTCCCACTTCGGCGTCAACTTGTTGGAATTCTTGGCGGACTGAATGCGCCGAAGAACAAGGTCGCCTTCCTCGAAGCTTCTGGCCTTAACTTCGCGGCTATGGTAGCGGCGCAAAGCTTGCTGGTATCGAGCAGCTCATACAGCAGCCTGAAGACGATCTTCCTCATGGAGCAGCGCGTCGTCTTGTCGCAGTTGTTCTTGCTCAAGCTCATCATAAGCGAGCACTCGAGGCGATCCGTATACGAGTTCCGTGGGGAGAACTGCCTCCGCTCCATAGACTAGAGCGAAAGGCGTCTGGCCAGTGGCTCGATTTGGCGTTGTTCTGATCGACCAAAGAACCACCAGCAGCTCCTCGATCCAGTTTCTTCCGCACTTGCGCAGCCTGTCGAAAGTTCTTGTCTTGAGCCCGCGCAGCACTTCAGCATTTGCCCTCTCTGCTTGACCGTTGCTTCTTGGATGAGCAACAGAAGCGAAGCAGACCTTGGCGCCAAGGTCTTGGGCGTACTGCATGAAGGTGCGGCTCGTGAATTGCGTGCCATTGTCAGTGATGATCCTGTTAGGGATCCCGAAACGGCAAACAATTGACCTGAAGAACTCGACTGCTGACTGTGCTGTCACCTTCCTCACTGGCTGCACCTCCGGCCACTTTGTGAACTTGTCGATTGCGATGTACAAGTACTCAAAGCCCCCGACAGCTCGTGGGAAAGGGCCGAGGATATCGAGCCCCCAGACCGAAAATGGCCAGGATAAAGGGATTGTCTGGAGAGCTTGAGCTGGCTGGTGTATCTGTTTGGAGTGTAACTGGCACGCTTCACACTTGGTTACTTGTGCAGTTGCATCTTGGAGGGCTGTCGGCCAAAAGAAACCTTGCCGGAAAGCTTTGCCGGCAAGTGCCCTTGCACCAATGTGATGGCCACATATGCCTCCATGTATCTCTGCCAATAGCTTTTGTCCATCTTCTCGGCAAATACACTTCAATTTCACACCATTGAGTCTTCTTCTGTACAGTATGCTATTGACAAACTGGTACATACTTGACTGCCGGGCTACTTTTTCCGCTTCTTCTTGCTCTTCGGGAAGTTCTCCTGTCTGAAGGAAATGGACAATCTGTTGTGCCCATGCTGGAGCTTGTGGCTCGACAACAAGGACTAAAGGCACATCTGCTGCTGCGGGAACATCCGCTTCTACGGCAAGGACTTGCGGCCCTGCCGGAGCTTGATGTTCCCCGGCAAGCTTGCCGGAGCAAAACTTGTCGGGAGTGTCTGCTTCAACGGAACAAACCATAAGGCTTGCCGGAGCAGACTGCCCCTCAGCATTCTTGGTGTTGATCTTGGGGACTTTCTTGGCAGCGGCTTCGGGGAGCTCTGCCGGAAAGTAGTCACCAGAAACCAACTTCCTCTTCTTGCTTTGTCCAGTTGATGGTGTTACGGATGGTTGAGTCAACTTGAGCACAAAGATCCCTGGTTCCAAAGGTAACTTTAGTGCGGCGCACTTTGACAGGCCATCAGCAATGTCATTCTGAGCTCTTGGGATATGCTCCATCTGTAGGCCGTCAAAGTGTTCTTCTAGTTTCCTCACTTCATCAACATATGCTTCCATCAATGGACTCTGGTAGTTCTTGTTCACTTGGCGGACGACAAGCTGTGAGTCACCCCTGACAATGAGCTTCTTGATTCCAAGGTCTGCTGCGATTCTGAGACCGGCAAGCAATCCTTCATACTCTGCAGTATTGTTGGTTGCTTGCTCCTTGGGAAAGTCCATCTGGACTACGTACTTGAGGTGCTCTTCGGTGGGTGCGAAGCAGCACGCCCGCACCGGCGCCTTGCAGCGAGAAGGCACCATCAAAGTACATCAACCACTCTTTGCTTGCCTCTTTGACGGGGGTGCTCGTCTCTGGAATTTCTTCATCTGGTGTTGGTGTCCACTCTGCTATGAACTCTGCCAATGCTCTGCTTTGGATAGTTGAAGTGCTCTCAAACTTGAGGCCAAAGCTTGACAGTTCCAGCGCCCACTCGAAATCCTGCCTGTCGCTTCTAGATTCTGCAGTATCCTTTTCAGCGGAAAGCGAGTGACGACTGTGATCTCATGTGCTTAGAAGTAATGGCGCAGCTTTCTCGAGGCCATGAGGAGGCCAAAAAGCAACTTCTGCACACCAGAGTACCTTGATCTAGCCCCCTGTAGAAGGGAACTGACAAAGTAAACTGGACGCTGCACCATTCTCTTCTACATCTTATCATGCTCCTGCGCAGATCCATCTCTGTCGGGATCAGAGCTTGTCGGCGAAGCCCCCTGCTTGTCGCTAGATGCATCTGCCGTGGTTGCTGGCTCATCATCTGCCTCCCTCTCCGCCACTAACGCAGCACTAACCACTTGATTGGTTGCCGCTATATACAGCAGCAACTTCTCTTGCGGCTTAGGTGCGACAAGTGTTGGAGTGGAGGACAGGTATCTCTTCAAGTCCTGCAGCCTCCGCCTCCGCCTCCGGAGTCCATTTCATTGGACCTGCCTTTTTCAAAATTTTGAAAAATCGTAGGGCGCGCTCAGCAGATCTAGAGATAAACCTGTTGAGAGCAGCCACGCAACCAGCAAGCCTTTGTACATCCTTGATGCGCTTTGGTGCTTCGATCTGCTCAATGGCCTTGATCTTGTCGGGATTGGCTTCAATTCCCCGCTGAGACATGAAGAACCCGAGAAGCTTGCCGGAAGGGACTCCAAACACGCACTTCTCGGGGTTAAGCTTGAGGTTGATCTTGCGCAGATTTGCAAATATCTCGTCTAAATCTTGAATCAGGGTCGCCCTGTTCTTGCTTTTGACCACTATGTCATCCATGTAGGCTTCCACATTTCTGTGCATCTGCGGCTCAAAAGCGTGGTGGACTACCCTTGCGAATGTTGAACCAGCATTCTTCAAACCGAAAGGCATCCGTACGAAGCAGTACGTGCCACACGGGGTGATAAATGCGGTTTTCTCTTCATCCTCTTCTGCCATGAAGATCTAATGGTATCATGAGTATGCATCAAGAAATGAAAGCAAATCACATCCGGCTGTGGAGTCAACAATCTGGTCAATGCGCGGCAAGGGAAATGGGTCTTTGGGACAAGCTTTATTAACATCAGTGAAGTCAATACAAAGCCTCCATTTCCCGTTAGCCTTGCGCACGACAACAGGATTGGCCAACCATGTGGGATGGAGCACTCCTCTGACAAGGCCTGTTGCTTCCAACTTCTTGATTTCTTCTGCGATGAATTCTTGGCGCTCCACTGCCTGTTTCCTGACTTTCTGCTTGACGGGCCGCGCATGAGGGCAAACGGCAAGGTGGTGCTCAATTACTTTCCTGGGAACACCGGGGATATCAGACGGTTGCCACACAAACACGTCGACATTCGCCCGCAGGAAAGCAACGAGCGCGCTTTCCTATTTGGGGTCAAGAGTGGCGCTGATGGTGAAGGTACCACCAGTGCCGTCCTCCTTGGCGGGCACCCTCTTGGTCTCAGGTATCCCTTGGTTTCTTAAGCGGAAGGCCATAGGTCGGTGGGGTTATCTTCATCCTTGTCGCGGCCGCGGGGAGGTCTATCTCCTTGCCGCTGCTTGGCCTTGCCGCGGCGTCCTCCTCGGCCGGGACATTTCTTGCCGGATCCCCCAGCACCTTCTTGGGTCTTCTCCTTGTCGCGCCGCTCGTATTCAGCTTTCTATTGCTCAACAAGATGCTCGACTTTCCTGCAGCTCTGGAGATCATGGCCCTTGGTACGGTGGATCTTGCAATACTGCTTGTTGGTGTCGTCCTGCTTGTCGGCGACCGCCACCTTCGCGGCAACCTCCTTGCCGGAGTCACCAGCTTTGGCTTTGTTGGTGCCACCACCGTTGCCGGACTGCTCAACAACTAGCACCTCTTTGCCTTTCCTCTTCCTGTTGTTCCGCCGCCGGTTTTTCCTTGCCGGGGCAGCATCTTCACTGTCAAATCCTCCCGCTCCTACATTCTCTCCGGGGAGTCTCCTCCCTTCCTCAGCACGTGCACACTTCTCGGCCAGTGCATATAACTCACTGACGTCCCTGATCTTGCACATCGCCATTTCCTCCCGCATCCTGTGGTTCCGCACGTTCTGATGGAACGCGCTGATCACCGCGGCAGGGTGGACGTCTGGGATGTTGTGCTGCACACTGCTGAATCTCTGAATGTACTTGCGCAGGGGCTCTCCTTCCTTCTGGGCGAGCACATGAAGATCACTCTCCTGGCCATGAGGCTTGTGTCCGCCTGTGAAGGCGCCGACAAACTGATGGCACAGATCAGCCCAAGAGGATATGGAGTTGTTCGGCAAGTGCATGAGCCAGGATCTGACGTTGGGCTTGAGCACCAGCGGGAAGTAGTTGGCAAGGATCTTGTCATCCCGTCCCCCGACAGCCTGCACCGCGATGGTGTAGATGCTGAGGAACTCTGACGGATGTGTCTTGCCGTCGTACTTCTCCGGTACGTCTGGCTTGAAGTTCTTCGTGCTGGGCCACTGGACTTGCCGCAGCTCACGAGTGAACGCAGGGCAACCTACCGCGTACGGCAGATCGCCTGGTTCCCCTGGCGCATGCATGTCAACAGAGGGCCCAGCGCGCTTGTCGGATTGACATCGCGCTTCTCTTTGGCGCTCGATGCGAGTTCGAGCGTCTTCTTGTTGTCGATCATGAAGAACTTGGCGCTGATTGCGACGAGCCCGTGGATCCGATGATGCGGTGGAGTCGCTGTCGAGGTGGATCCGGCGAGTCGGTGATCTTGGCCTTCGGGGCAGTGATTGCATGGTAGTTGCACCTCCACCCGTTTCGTCGCCCCCGGCTCGCGCCCGGCAACCCTGCTGCGGCGGCGACGTGCTCGGCCGCCGTGGAGTGTCGCCGTTGGCATAGCCGATGAGACTCTGAATGGTGGCCCTCCATTCGTCGATCTTGTCCGATGTCGGAGGGTAATCTAGGAGTAGTTGAGCTCGCGCCAAAGCTTCTGCTGGAGTGGTGGGTGGCAGTGGCGGACGGCGCGAGGAGCGGGACGTACTCGGACTTCTAACTATGTTAGAAGGAGCAGTATCCCGTCCGGGCGACCGTGCCCCGCTCGTGCCAGCACGCTAGCGTGCATGCTGGTCTTGAGCGCCCCGAGATCCACCAGCTTGGTCTTGGCCTATCACGCGTATGGCACTATGAGTGCCATGACGCTGTTGATCTTGCGCCTCCTGAGAGTGGCGCGGAACATGTACACTCGTCGAGGTTTGTGCAGCCTTGTCTTTGGACCTGGCAGCATCATAAGCTTCCTCGTCGACGTCCATTCTTCCGCCGGCGTCCATTCCACCACCCGTTTGCTCCAACGGTGGCGGAAGTGACATGGACGGAGCAGCTGCCGACGAAGTCTTCTTCTTCGGTGGCATTTTGATGAAGGGAATGAAGATCTAGCTCATGTGAACGCCGGATCAGGTTCACGCAATCTCGACGCCCCCTACCTGGCGCGCCAAAGATGTCGGGGAAACTGATCGACGAACACCTATGGGGCCGGCGGACCGAGCCCCTTTCGGTTCGGCGGGGGGCGGAGATTGCACGAAGAGCAGATCGAGGCGAAGCACACGAGCAGTTTACCCAGCTTTGGAGCTCTCCGGAGAGATAACACTCCTACTGCTGCTTGTCTGGTTGTATTATGTTCTTGCTCGCGAGAGCTAAGTGTTTTCTGGCTTACGAATGAATCGAACTGAACCCCCTCTACGTTGGGCATGGGCCTCCTTTTATATGCTAAAGGGGTCACCGACAGGTGGCAACGCAGAGAAGGGTACAAATGTAAAAAGTGAGGTGGTTGGTACAGTTACTTGTAGAGTGCACCCTACCTAACCCTTCCGGCAGGGGACAAGGGCATTAAATGCCCGTCTGAGTCGCCCAAACAGTGCAGAAAAGGACCGTTAGGGGCGCCACCGTTCGCCACGATGGCGATCTTGGCAGCTTCGCATGCCACTGCGCACCGCTGGCTGCACAGCCTCCCGCCACGCGCGCCTGGGGAGGCCCCCTAGAGCGACACGTTGGTGGATGCGCTGGAGCATGGGCACAGAGTGGCCGCCTGCCGCGGCAAGTGCCTTGCCGCTGCTGTTATCTTGTCGGGTCTGGAAGCTTGTCGCTCACCGGGCCTCGGGGTACCTTGGTTGGTCTTCCCGGCAAGCTCCTCTTGCCGGGGCCTTGTTGCCTTGCCGGAGCGCATGGCGCGTCGCTGCAAGTTCCTTGGAGTGCCTTGGTTGGCCTTCCCGGCAAGCTCCTCTTGCCGGAGCCTTGTCTCCTGAGCTTAAATACTTTGTTCTTGAATGGCTCCAAGGGAACCACAGAGGATCTTGGCGTTCGCCCGGCAAGCCTTGTCACGGGGTGCTGCAACTGCCCGTCCACAAGTTCGGGGTACTAGGGTACCCCTATTCTAGTACACCGACACACTCCTCCCATCAAAACGAGGAGAAGGAAGATGACGGTTCTACCCCTCCAGCCCGGGGAGATAGGAAAAGGAAGGCCACCCCAACCGGGGAGGCCGGAGGGTCTAAGAAGGGAAGGACTCTCCTTCCGGACTGTTCCACCACCGCCGCCGACAGCGAAGACGAGTGGTTAGTCAGGGCCAAGCCCCTAGCGAAGTCATAAGTATTCGGGTACCAAAGTAACTCATAGCATACGTTTATTGCACTGCTTCTCTTAACGTCGAATATGATCATGCAGTCCACCCCGAGCCCGCATCGACGTATCCTCGTCGGACGATTCCTTGGACTCGTCGAATATGAATAGCGAGTCACTTCCAACCGCCTCCTCTCCTCGCCCTACAGACAATGTCGAGGTATTGTCTCAAGGGGCACCGAACCGAGGGCAGGTAGGACCTTCTGGACTCCAGGCGCAAAGGGAGAAAGACTCCCAATGGCTCCAAGTTCGGCCCTCAGCCGAACACCGCGCCGGAACCTCCAGTGGTTCCGGACTTCGGCAGGCGGCCCCCTGCCAAGAAGGGAAAGCCGCCCGTGCCGGTGACCTCAATCTATACAGAGGCACCGGACAACCTGCTGGAAGCGCTTCGCGGTGCTTCCATCGACGAAGAGCACCGCACTATTATGAGTGCAGTGATCAAGAAGGTTCAGTCCGCCAAGAGTGGACTGACTGAAGGCTGTGCCAGCCTCCTAACAGGCTTTGAGGTAAGTATTTAAAATATAGGAAAATATTACCGCATAGACAGTAGCCCCTGATGCTCTGTTTGGTGTTCACAAAGAAAAGACAAATAGAGGATCAAATAATATCTGCAGGAGTCTAATACAAGTATGTCTATATGCGTATGTAGGCTTCGCTGCTGACCTCTGCCGCACTGACTGCGGAGGTCGCCGCACTGAAGCAGAGCCTCGAGCGGTCCAAGAAAGAACTCGACCTTGCCAAGAGGCAGCTCGAGGAGAACAAAGGTAAGTAATACCTTGTCTATATATATATATATATATAAGATGTGGTTAGCAAAATGATAGGATCGTCATGGATGTGCCAGGGGTCACGACCGAAGTGGCGACCCTGAAGTGAGCGTTGTCCAAGGCCGAAAACAAAGCGGCCGAGGAGCGCACCGAGCGGGAGAAACAAGAGGCACGTGTGGGCGAGGTGCAGCAAGAGATCCAGGCTCTCGTGAAGAAGCACGAGACATTGGAGCTTGACTCGAAGACGCAAGAGTCCGAGCTTGCCGCGGCCTTCAAGAGCACAAAGCATGCCAAGGCTGAAGCCCAAAAGGCCCTCCAGGAAATTGAGGCGATGAGGAAGATAGCGGTGGGTAAGGCATTCATTATGCAAAGCAAGCATGTGAAAGTAAATTACTTGTTACTTACCCGAATCCGGAGCTCTCCGGGAGCACTCGCAGATTTTCCCCGCAGCGTGTCGGATGCTGCAAACTACTACCAGGCCGAGGAGGGAAGCTCGACGGAGAAGTTGTTCTGGTCTTAGTATACTGGGACCGAACACCCGATGCCTGTGAGCGACCAGCTGAAGTAACTGTTCGAGCTTCACAAGGCGGCCGAACAGGCCATGAGGGGCCTTATAGTCCGGATGTGGCCTGGCGACTCCCTTCCCAACAGCTACTTCGGCCTGGTGAGGCGGCTTATGGATGCGTGCCCACGGCTGGAAGTCATAAAGCGATCCGCCTGCATCGAAGGTGCACACCAGGCTTTTGCCCGTGCGAAGGTCCACTGGGCCAAGATGGACGCCGAGAAGGTGGTGAAGGAGGGGCCACCGCAGGGCAAGAAGGATCGCCACCCTGAAATGTATTATGAGGGTTTCCTGAAGGGTGCCTGTCTTGTGGCGGACAAGTGTGCGAAGGATGTAATTTTTGAATGAACTTGCTCGTGTGATCCTGTATTATGAAAAATTGTTCATGTGCGCTATGCAACGCTTGTTTGAATTTAAAATATTACCTTATGTGCGGCTGTTTATCAAATCTAAGAGATGGCCAGTCGTCGGCTTCTGCCCCCATGCCACGAGTGCTGGGGTGTTCGGGATAAATCTGAGCAGTCTTTTTCCCATTGTTGGGTCCTTGGAGGGAGGTGCTCAGCACAACGAACAAGGCAATCGGACTATAATGCTTTATCACTCTCACTTAGCCATAGAAATCTACAATTTTAAATTTTGGCGAAGCCCCTAGTATTCGGAAGGCCGAATTCGGGGCGCTATACACGCTTAAGCCGGACAAAGCCGACTCCTCGCCCTAAGCGGCATAAGTCTTTAGGGACCTGAGACCTCTGGAACAGCGACCAGCTCTCGCCTTATCATGACAATCAGTTTTAGCTTTCTCTACTGAGATGGTTGCCCAGATGAACCGGGGCACAGTCGCAGTAGTTCTCCCAGTGCTACCTTAGCCGATATAGCAGAACGTAAGGTACCAAAACATGGGAGCCGGGCAAACCCAACTACTAACCGAAGACATGATTCGGAGCTGATGCATATAATGCTATAAGTTCGGGGTGCCGTACTGTCGAAAGTGTTCGGACTTCTCACGCCGTATTATGGGGTATGCTTAAGCCCCTGGCGTATTGGCCGTACCAGAGTGTACGGGTGCTGAATGTCATGAATAGAGAATAGAGAATGCGGTAATAGTCTAGTGCTATGCATTGTTTAAAAAAAGGTGTGTCGAAGCAAAATGATACAAGTAGTGCGATGAGCAAAAAGTAGGACTATTTGACATGTCCCCTCCAAGGGCAAGCTGAGGAATGGTATTTAAAGCAGGAATTTCACTCGTTATCGGAGACCAACTGGGAGTTCCATGGTGCGACGTAGCTTTTTGCTTCCTTGGTTGTTGTATCGTGTGTCCGGCAATCGTACTGCTAGACGGGGTTTCCAGAGATTGAAGTCCTGAAAGAGAGAAAAAAATAACATAGCGGGAAGCCCCTAGTGCGGTTGAGCCTCGTTTTGGGGCGTGCCGTAGTCGTGCCCCCCCACCTATGTCCATGGTATTTTCAATGCATAATTATGTACGCGTGGCACGGATTTCACCGTTTGGCTGGGACTGGGGTGGGGGCCGCATTGCTATGCGAGCTCGAAACATGCCAGGCGGTATTGTTGTAGATTACTCCGGGCGCGCTTGACGGTGTCCAGGTGTTTAATAACCAAACTGGTGGATTGCCTGAAGAGGCTGCTTTGTGCTTCTGCTGCGAGGGCCGCAGTGTGCTCCTCCATGCGGAGAGAGTGCTGTGTGTTTCCATTGACTGTGATGACCCCCCGAGGTCCTAGCATCTTGAGCTTGAGGTATGCATAATGCGGTATCGCATTGAATTTCGCAAATGCGGTTCGCCCGAGCAGTGCATGATAGCCACTGCGGAACGGGACTAAATCGAAGATTAACTCCTCGCTTCGGAAGTTATCCGGGGATCCGAAGACCACTTCCAGTGTGACAGAGCCTGTGCAATGGGCCTCTACACATGGTATGACGCCTTTGAAGGTCATTTTTGTGGGTTTGATCCTTGAGGGGTCTATACCCATTTTGCGCACTGTGTCCTGGAAAGCAGGTTCAGACTGCTGCCGCCGTCCATAAGGACTCGAGTGAGGTGAAATCCGTTGATGATTGGGTCTAGGACCAGTGTGGTGAATCCGCCATGACGGATACTAGTGGGGTGGTCCCTGCGATCGAAGGTGATCGGACAGGAGGACCATGGGTTAAACTTTGGGGCGACTGGCTCCAACGCATATACGTCCCTTAGCACATGCTTCCGCTCCCTCTTCGGGATGTGAGTTGTGTATATCATGTTCATCGTCCGCACTTGTGTGGGTACCTCTTCTGCCCTGCGGTGTTCGGCGGCTGGGGCTCCTCCTCCTCGTCGTTGTGTAACACGTTATCTTTGTTTTCGGCATTTAACTTGTCGGCCTGCTTGACCACCCAATATTCCCTATTGGTGTGGTTGGCTGGCTTGTCGGGGGTGCCGTGTATTTGACACGAGCGACTTAGTATACGGTCGAAACTAGACGGGCCCGAAGTGCTTCTTTTGAATAGCTTTTTCCGCTGATCGCGTTTAGAGCCTCTGAATCCGGCATTGACTATCGTATCCTCGGTATTGTCACTATTGATGCGGCACTTGTGTTTGTTGCGACATGACCTGCCATTGCTATCCTTGGTATCCGAAGTACCATGGTTCTTTGATATGTTATTGCTTCGAGCCATCCAGCTGTCCTCTCCCGCGCAAAAGCGGGTCATGAGTGTCGTGAGGGCTGCCATAGAGTTCGGCTTTTCCTGGCCAAGGTGTCGGGCGAGCCACTCGTCGCGCATGTTGTGCTTAAAAGCTGCTAGGGCCTCTACATCCGGACAGTCTACGATTTGATTTTTCTTTGTCAGGAACCGCGTCCAGAATTGCCTGGCTGATTCGTCTGGCTGCTGAATTATGTGGCTCAAGTCATCGGCATCTGGTGGTTGCACATAAGTTCCCTGGAAGTTATCAAGGAATGCGGCTTCCAGATCTTCCCAACAGCCAATGGATTCTGCTGACAGGCTGTTGAGCCAATGCCGACCTGGTCCTTTGAGTTTGAGTGGGAGGTATTTGATGGTGTGTAGATCGTCACCGCGGGCCATGTGGATGTGTAGGAGGAATTCCTCGATCCATACCGCAGGATCTGTTGTACTGTCGTATGATTCGATATTTTCGGGTTTGAAACCCTCTGGGATTTGGTGATCCATTACTTCGTCTGTGGAGCATAGGGGGTGTGCGGCGCCTCTGTACTGGGCTATATCGCGATGCAGCTCAAATCAGTCGTGTCAACTGTGTTCGGCCCGGTCGGATTTACTTTTACTGTATCCGGCGTGACAGTTATCGTCTCGCATAGTGGCGCGCCCTCGTGATCCGTAGATCGATCTTGCGTGTTTTGCTTTGTCCTTCAATACGTCTCACATGTCTAGCGTGTTTCCTCGTGCCTTGACATTTTTATTTGAGTGGCGTCGGGGTGCGGGCTAAGCTTTTGGCTAAAATGCCTCTCTGTTGCGGCCATGAGGTGGCCGATCAGCCACGTCATACGTTGGAGATCTAGGTTTTAATGCTTCCTCCTCCAGTCGGGGTAGCAACCTACGCTTTGGGTAACTCTTGGAGGGGCGTTCGAGTTCATATTCCTCGTCCGCAAGAACTTTAGTCCATCTGTCAGCTAGCAAATCTAGATCATCTTGAAGCTGTTGTTGCTTTTTCTTAAGGCTATTTGTCGTGGCTATAAGCCGTCGCTTGAAGCGCTTTTGCTCGATGTGATCCTCAGGCACAACAAATTCGTCATCGTCGAGGCTTGCCAAGTCTTCGGAGGGAGGCATGTAATTATCATCCTCCGCCTCTCCATATGCCGCTCTCTCGGGAGGGCGGGCTTCTCCATCCTCCTGCTCTAAATCGTGGTGGAGGGGATTGTCATCATCTTCGGCACTGTCCGGAGTGCCATTATCTCATGTGCCGGTATCACCGCTTTTGCCTTGGCGAGTCTTAGAGCGGCGCCGCTGACATTAGCGCTTCGGTTGCTTCTTGGAGGGGTCATCCTCCGCTGTCTCGTCGCCATTGCCTTCTTTGGGTGTGTCCAATACATATATATCATATGATGAGGTGGTTGTCCAGTGCCTTGTGGGTAGTGGTTCTTGTTCGTCTCCTGCATCGTCATCCATATCATCGATGTCTTCAAATTGTCGACAGTGGCTACTAAGTGGGTGGTGGGTGGGCGGCGAATTTCTTCGTCATCCGCATCCCAATCCTGCCGGACATAGTTTCGCCAGGACTCTCCTAACAAGGAGAGAGACCTTAATGAGTTCAATATGTCGCCGAAGGGCGAGTGCTGAAAGATATCCGCGGAGGTGAACTCCATGATCGGCGCCCAGTCGGATTAGATAGGCACGGGCGCAGGCGGTTCGGAGTCCGTGGCCGGGGAAGAATCCGGCAGTTTGGTGTCACGGCTCTCGTGAAGGGTAAGGTCGATACTCGGCTCGATCGCCGCTAAGAATGCGTCCTCCGTGGCGGGGTCTATCCACCCGTCCATGGATGGCGCAATTGGCTCCGAATTGAGGGTCGGAGCGGTTGCCGGTGCGGTCTCCTGAACACTGTCCGATGGTAGAGCTAAATCATGCTCATCATGACCGTGTGGCGCACTCGGCAGGGGCTCGAATCCGTCTAAGATCAAGTCTCCGCGAATGTCGGCCGTGTATTTTAAGCTTCCAAACATGACCTGGTGGCCAGGGCAGTAACTCTCGATCTACTCCAGATGGCCAAGCGAGTTGGCCCACAGTGCGAAGCCGCCGAATACGAAGATCTGTCCGGGGAGAAAGTTCTCACCCTGGACTGCATTGCTATCGATGATCGAAGGAGGCAACAAGCCTGACGATGACGACACAGAGGAACTCTCAATGAAAGCACCAATGTCGGTGTCAAAACCGGCGGATCTCGGGTAGGGGGTCCCGAACTGTGCGTCTAGGTGGATGGTAAGAGGAGACGGGGGACACGATGTTTTTACCCAGGTTCGGGCCCTCTCGATGGAGGTAAAACCCTACTCCTGCTTTATTGATCTTGATGATATGAGTATTACAAGAGTTGATCTACCACGAGATCGAAGAGGCTAAACCCAAGAAGCTAGCCTATTGTATGATTTTTGTTGTTGGTCCTATAGACTAAACCCTCCAGTTTATATAGACACCGGAGGGGGCTAGGGTTACACAGAGTCGGTTACAAGGAAGGAGATCTATATATCCGTATTGCCAAGCTTGTCTTCCACGCCAAGGAGTGTCCCATCCGGACACGGGATGAAGTCTTCAATCTTTTATCTTCATAGTCCAACAGTCCGACCAAAGGATATAATCCGGCTATCAGGATACCCCTAATCCAGGACTCCCTCAACAACATTGCTACTTATGATGATTATTGTGACGATACTTATGTTATAAAAAGTAGTGATGATTATATTTACAAAACTTGTCATGATTATGATTACCCTTTTTCTTAACATTGCACTTTTAATGTGGAAACAATTTATAGAATTTGAGTTTCTTATGATACTCCCACTATTCCGAATGAGAAGAATTTTGCTGATGTGGAGAGTAGTAAATTATCTATGCTTGTAGATCATGAAAAGAATGCTTTATGTGATGGTTATATTGTTGAATTTATTCATGATGCTACTGAAAATTATTATGAGGGAGGAATATATGCTTGTAGGAATTGCAATAATATCAAGTTTCCTCTCTATGTGTTAAAAGTTTTGAAGTTATGCTTGTTTTGTCTTCCTATGCTAGTTGATTCGTGTTCCCATACATTGTTTTCTCACAAAATCACTATGCGTACGAAGTGAGTTAGTCTTAAATGTGTTAGTAATATTCTTCATGATGCTCTCTTTATGTTTTAATTCTTATCTTTTATGTGAGCATCATTGAAATCGTCATGCCTAGCTAAAAAGGCATTAAACAAAAGTGCTTGTTGGGAGACAACAAAATATTTACCCCTACTGTTTTTGTGTGTCCACATGATTAAGCTACTGTAGTAATCATTTTTATAGCTTTTGTTTCAATAAAGTGCCAAGTAGAACCTTTGCGAAGACTTGGGTGAAAGTTAATGTGATCTTGCTATAAAAAACAGAAACTTTGCGCTCACGAGATTAGATGTCATTTTTTTTACAGAAGAGTGCTTTTAAGTTGATTGTTTTTGCAGAAGATTAATGGAACAATTCCTCACGTCCACCAACTTATTTCAGAATTTGAGGAGTTACAGAAGTATTTGAGAGTTACAGATTACTACGGACTGTTCTGTTTTTGACAGATTCTGTTTTCTATGTGTTGTTTGCTTATTTTGATGAATCTATGAGTAGTATTGGAGGGTATGAACCATATTGAAGTTGGAATAAAATAGATATTACAACAATATAAATAAAGAATGAGTTCACAACAGTACCAAAAGTGGTGATTTTATTTCCTTATACTAACGGAGCTTACGAGTTTCTGTTGAGTTTTGTGTTGTGAAGTTTTCAAATTTTGATTAAATATTCGATGGACAATGGAATAAGGAGTGGCAAGGGCCTAAGCTTGGGGATGCCAAAGACACCCCAAGGTAATATTCAAGGATAACCAAGAGCCTAAGCTTGGGGATGCCCCGTAAGGCATCCCCTCTTTCGTCTTCGTTCATCGGTAACCTTACTTGGAGCTATATTTTTATTCACCACATGATATGTGTTTTTCTTGGAGCGTCATTTTATTTTGTTTTGTTTCGCTTGATGTTTGAAAAAAATAAAAGATCTGAAATTCTTAAATGTTAGAGAGTGTTCACATAGTTGCATAATTATTCGACTACTCATTGATATTCACTTATATCTTTCGGAGTAGTTTGTCATTTGCTCTAGTGCTTCACTTATATCTTTTTAGAGCACGACGGTGGTTTTGAATAAATGGATGAACTCTCATGCTTCACTTATATTATTTTTAGCATCTTAAATAGCATGGTAATTTTCTTAGATTATGAATTTAGTCCTAATATGATAGGCATCTAATAGGGATATAATAAAAACTTTCATATAAAGTGCATTGAATACTATGAGAAGTTTGATTCTCTATGATTATTTTGAGATATGATGATGGTGATATTAGAGTCATGCTAGTGGAGTAGTTGTGAATTCGAGAGATACTTGTGTTAAATTTTGTGATTCTCGTAGCATGCACGTATGGTGAACCGTTATGTGATGAAGTTGGAGCATGAAGTATTTATTGATTGTCTTCCTTATGAGTGGAGGTCAGGATCGCGCGATGATTAACTCCTACCAACCCTTCCCCTAGGAGCATGCGCGTAGTACTTTGTTTTGATGACTTGTAGATTTTTGCAATAAGTACATGAGTTCTTTATGACTAATGTTGAGTCCATGGATTATACGCACTCTCACCCTTCCACCATTGCTAGCCTCTCTTGTGCTGTGCAACTTCTGCCGGTACCATACACCCACCATATACCTTCCTCAAGACAGCCACCATACCTACCTATTATGGCATTTCCATATCCATTCCGGTATATATTGCCATGCAACTTTCCACCGTTCCGTTTATCCTGACACGCTTCACCATTGACATATTGCTTTGCATGATCATGTAGTTGACATTGTATTTGTGGAAAAGCCACCTTTCATAATTCTTTCATACTTGTCACTCTTGAGTCATTGCACATCCCGGTACACCGCCGGAGGCATTCATATATAGTCATATTTTGTTCTATGTATTGAGTTGTAATTCTTGAGTTGTAAGTAAATAAAAGTGTGATGATCATCATTATTAGAGCATTGTACCAGTGAGGAAAGGATGATGGAGACTATGATTCCCCCACAAGTCGGGTTGAGACTCTGGACGAAAAAATAAAAAGAAGAGGCCAAAAAAAAGAGGGCCCCCAAAAAAAGAGAAAACAAAAAAATGAGAGAAAAAGAGAGAAGGGGCAATGCTACTATCTTTTACCACACTTGTGCTTCAAAGTAGCACCATGATCTTCATGATAGAGAGTCTCCTGTTTTGTCACTTTCATATACTAATTGGAATTTTCATTATAGAACTTGGCTTCTATATTCCAATGATGGGCTTCCTCAAATGCCCTAGGTCTTCATGAGCAAGCAAGTTGGATGCACACCCACTTAGTTTCTTTTTGAGCTTTCATACACTTATAGCTCTGGTGCATTCGTTGCATGGCAATCCCTACTCACTCACGTTGATATCTATTGATGGGCATCTCCATAGCCCGTTGATACGCCTAGTTGATGTGAGACTATCTTCTCCTTTTTGTCTTCTCCACAACCACCATTTTATTCCACCTATAGTGCTATGTCCATGGCTCATGCTCATGTATTGCGTGAAGATTGAAAAAATTTGAGAACATCAAAAGTATGAAACAATTGCTTGGCTTGTCATCGGGTTTGTGCATGATTTAAATATTTTGTGTGATGAAGATAGAGCATAGCGAGACTATATGATTTTGTAGGGATAACTTTCTTTGGCCATGTTATTTTGAGAAGACATGATTGCTTTGTTAGTATGCTTAAAGTATTATTGTTTTTATGTCAATATTAAAATTTTGTTTTGAATCTTATGGATCAGAATGTTCTTGCCACAATAGAGAAGATTACATTTATAAATATGTTAGGTAGCAGTCCACATCAAAAAAATTATTTTTATCATTTACCTACTCGAGGACGAGCATGAATTAAGCTTGGGGATGCTGATACGTCTACAACGTATCTGTAATTTTTAATGTATTCATGCCATGTTCATAATATTTTTACATGATTTTGGTATGATTTGGTTAGAACTAACCGAGGCTGACGCTGTTTTCAGCAGAACTACCGTGGTGTTGTTTTTAGCAGAAATAAAAGTTCTATGTATGCCCTGAAAATCAACGGAGATTTTTTATCAAAAGTATAAAAAATGATGGATCGAGGAGTTACCGAAGGGGAGTCCCGTGGGCCCCACGAGGGTGGAGGGAGCGCCCACCCCCTAGGGCGCGCCCCTATGCCTCTTGGACTTCCAGTGGGGCCCTCCTAACTTGTTCTCGACGCCAACCTCTCCTATAAATCCGCAAACCTTCAGAAAATAACCTAGATCGGGAGTTCCGTCATCGTAAGCCTCTGTAGCCACCAAAAACCAATTGAGACCCTGTTCCGGCACCCTGCCGGAGGGGGCAATCATCACTGGTGGCCATCCTCATCATCCTGGCGCTCTCCATGACAAGGAGGGAGTAGTTCACCCTCGGGGCTAAGGGTATGTACCAGTGGCTATGTGTTTGATCTCTCTCTCTCTCGTGTTCTTGATATGGCACGATATTGATGTACCGCGAGCTTTGCTATTATAGTTGGATCTTATGATGTTTCTCCCCCTCTATCGCCTTGTGATGAATTGATTTTCCCCTTTGACATTATCTTATCGGATTGAGAATTTAAGGATTTGAGAACACTCCATGTATGTCTTGCATGTGCTTATTTGTGGTGACAATGGGATATTCACGAGATCCACTTGATGTATGTTTTGGTGATCAACTTGCGAGTTCTGTGACCTTGTGAACTTATGCATAGGGGTTTGCACACGTTTTCGTCTTGACTCTCTGGTAGAAACTATGGGGCACTCTTTGAAGTTCTTTGTGGTTGTTGAATAGATGAATCAGAGATTGTGTCATACATATCGTATAATCATACCCGCGGATACTTGAGGTGACATTAGGGTTTTGGTTGATTTGTGTCTTATGGTGTTATTTTACTATGGACTCTAGGGTTGTTTGTGACACTTATATGAATAGCCCAATGGATTGATCAAAAAGAATAACTTTGAGGTTGTTTTGTACCCTACAATAATCTCTTCATTTGTGCTCCGCTATTAGTGACTTTAGAGTGACTCTTTGTTACATGCTGAGGGATATTTATATGATCTAATTATGTTATTATTGTTGAGAGAACGAGCCCTAGTGAAAGTATGAACCCTAGGCCTTGTTTCAAAGCATTGCAATACCGTTTGTGCTCACTTTTATCATTAGTTACCTTGCTGTTTTTATATTTTCATATTACAAAAACCTATATCTACCATCCATATTGCACTTGTATCACCATCTCTTCGCCTAACTAGTGCACCTATACAATTTACCATTGTATTGGGTGAGTTGGGGACACCAGAGACTCTTTGCTATTTGGTTGCAGGGTTGTTTGAGTGAGACCATCTTCAACCTACGCCTCCCATGGATTGATAAACCTTAGGTCGTCCACTTGATGGAAATTTGCTACTGTCTTACAAACCTCTGCACTTGGAGACCCAACAACATGTACAAGAAGAAGGTTGTGTAGTAGACATCTGCATGTTCTTTCGCTTGATGGGTTGAGGTCTTGAGGAGCAGTGTTAGCATGACTCGAAGCACCTACGATGATGGTAGTGAATATAAAGGGGGGAAACCATAAGATTTACGAGTATAGTGACCATGCCATGGCGGATCTTAAGGTGCAAACCGGACAAAGCTACTTCGCAACCAATGTTTGCTTCCAACTAGCCTCTACAATTTGGTACGGACAAGAAAAGTATAGTAAACAATTTACGATCTATTTTTCGGGAGAGATAAATAACTTAAGCACAAATTGGAGAGTACCACCTCTCTTGCGATGCCGTGTAGGCGACTGCTGATACGTTGAGGGTGTTGCAGGTGCGATGGCTATCGGTGGCGGGGAAGAAGACTTTAAATGGCAGACGGTCGGGTCGGGGGATAAATCATGTTGCTATGGACGAAGCGGTCATAGGAGCGGAAACGACAAGGTGGAGGACAACGTAGATGAAGCGAGAGGACGCGATGAAAGCTTCCTGGTGCGGTGCCATGGGTGAGAGACGTCCATCTCTTCCATCGGACGACTGGGTTGGGGTAGCGGCTCCGGTAAGGTGGAGGATGGGGTGGCGGACGGAGGAGGCTGGCCGCATTGGGGAGGTTGTTGTGGCACTGATGCTGTATGAATGGGGAAATGGAGGTGGAGGGGGATCTCAGACTTTGGGACGCGCTTGTCTGAAATGTGGGAAAGTTACAAATTTATCCCTTGTTTAAAAATTCGGAAATCACGTCAGTTGGGGATAGGACGGTAATCTCGCATCTCCCAAATATTTGCCGGTAGCGATTTCAAGCGAGGAGAGGGTGTTTTTCCGCCCATGGTTGGCGCCCACGTTGTATGAATGGGGCTGGGAGGTAGGGTTGTTGTGTCACGTCTGAGGGAAGTTACGCATTTGCCCCTATTAAAAATATTTTCCTACATCAATTTCGGACGGAGAGTTTGTTTTGCTGTCCACTGTGTATGAATGGGGAAATGGACGGAGAGACACATGTCTTTCGGACGAGCTTGAATCAAATGTGTTTTGCCGCCCATGTTCGGTGCCCACCATGTCTAAATGAGCTCAGAAGCGGTCGTATCATGTATGATTGAAGTTACTAGTCTACCCCTATCGACAGGAGTGTAAATCCAGTCGATAAGGATGTCAAGTGTTAGGGGTATTAAGTAATTTCCATCTCACAAACACTTGCTTCAAGTAGACCACAAAATGATAGTGGGTCTTTATCTGCTTCATTCTAAACTTGGGAGAATTAGCATTCATGTTTGCCCTGGGCCCAGGCAACTAAATTCAAATCAAATTTGTATTAGATTACGAATATCCAGAGATAATTCTACATTTTGTTATTTATTTCTTGAAAACCACGACAAAGATTTATTCCACCTTTATATATGATTATGATTTAGAAATGTCATGATCCTCGAATTCAGTAGGATGGATACACTTTGAATCAAACAGTTATTTCATCCGATACAATATGCTCACATGAAAAATAGATCACCTTATGTCAATCATACAAGTACTGAGGATTACCTTTGTTGGGGAACGTAGCATGCAATTTCAAAAAATTCCTACACTCACGCAACATCTATCTAGGAGATGCATAGCAACAAGAGGGGCAGAGCATCTACATACCCTTGAAGATCGCAAAGCAGAAGAATTTATCAACTTGGTTGATGTAGTCGTACACCTTCACGATCCATCCCAATCAAGTACCAAAAGTATGGCACCTCCGCGTTCAGCACACGTTCAGCTTGATGACGTCCTCATCTTCTTGATCAAGCAAGAGGGGCGAAGTAGTGGATGAGTTCCGGCAGCCCGACGGCGTGGTGATGGTGTTGGTGAAGAAGAATCTCCGCAGGGCTTCGCCTAAGCATAACGAAAACTATGGCGGAGGATAAACTAGACGGGACGGGGTTGCCGGCACACGGCTTGGTAATCTTGATGTGTTCCAGGTGCTAGCCCTACCCCTCTATTTATATGTTGAGCCCTGGGCCCGAAACTTGGAGTAAAAGCCTCCTCAAAGTCGGTTTTGCCCGCAAGGAAGAGTCCTTCTCGGACTTCCAGAACCAGACGCCATGGTCCTTTGCTTCTGGCCCAGACGCCAAGGTCCTTTGCTTCTAGCCCGGACGCCATGGGCCTCGGTGTCTAGCCAAGGGCCAGACAAAAGGGTCTCCGGCGTTTGGCGCCCTGGCCTCTGCAAAACTCCTTTTGCACCAACCTAAAGCCCCGTGGGCTTCACCCCTTGGCCAAACCATATCATCCTATATATCAATCTTTACATCCAGACCATTCCGGAGCTCCTCGTCATGTTCGTGATCTCATCCATGACTCCGGACAACATTCGGTCACCGACATACATAACTCATATAGTACTATATCGTCAACGAACGTTAAGCGTGCGGACCCTACGGGTTCGAGATCCAATCATATTATGCTCAACACAAACACCAAATAACATTTATTTTAGCTTCAACACTAATCACGAAGGTAAAGGGAGTGTGTGATGATGATCTTATCAACCTTCGAATCACTTCCAACACACATCGCACCTTGCCCTCAACTAGTCTCTGTTCATTTTGTAACTCCTGTTTCAAGTTACAAATCATAGCAACTGAAGCAGTATCAAACACCCAGGGGCTACTATGACCACTAGTAACGTACACATCAATAACATGTATATCATATATACTTTTGTTCACTTTGCCATCCTTCTTATCCGCCATGTATTTGGGGCAGTTCTACTTCCAGTGATCATTTCCTTTACAGTAGAAGCACTCAGTTTCATGCTTGAGTCTAGCGTTGGGCTTCTTCATGGGAGTGGCAACTTGCTTTCCATTCTTCTTAAATTTCCCTTTCTTTCCATTGCCCTTTTACTTGAAACTAGTGGTCTTGTCAACCATCAACACTTGATGCTTTTCTTGATTTCTACCTTTGCTGATTTCAGCATCTCGAAGAGCTCAGGGAATCGTTTTTGTCATCCCTTGCATATTATAGATCATCACGAAGTTCCAGTAACTCGGTGATAGTGACTAGAGAAGTCTATCAATCACTGTCTTATCTGGAAGATTAACTCCCACTTGATTCAAGCGATTTTAGTACTCAGACATTCTGAGCACATGCTCACTGGTTGACCTATTCTCCTCCATCTTGTAGGCAAAATACTTGCCAAAGGTCTCATACCTCTCGACTCAGCCATGAGTCTGAAATACCAATTTCAGCTCTTGGAACATCTTTTATGTGTCCTGTCGTTCAAAACGTTTTTGAAGTCCCGGTTATAAGCCATAAAGCATGGCGCACTAAACTATCAAGTAGTCATCATGCCGAGCTTGTCAAATGTTCATAACGTCTGCATTTGCTCCTGTAATAGGTTTGTCACCTAACGGTGCATCAAGGACATAATTCTTCTGTGCAGCAATGAAGGTAATCCTTAGATAATGGACCCAATCTGCATCATTGCTATTATCATCTTTCAACTTATTGTTCTCTAGGAACGTATCAAAAATAAAACAGGGGAGCTATACGCGAGCTATTGATCTACAACATAGATATGCAAAAACTATCAGGACTAAGTTCATGATAAATTAAAGTTCAATTGATCATATTAGTTAAGAACTCCCACTTAGATAGACATCCCTTTAGTCATCTCAATGATCACGTGATCCATATCAACTAAACCATGTCCGATCATCATGTGAGATGGAGTAGTTTTCAATGGTGAACATCGCTATGTTGATCATATCTACTATATGATTCATGTTCGACCTTTCAGTCTCAGGGTTCCGAGGCCATATCTGCATATGCTTGGCTCGTCAAGTTTAACCCGAGTATTCTGCGTGTGCAAAACTGGCTTGCACCCGTTGTATGTGAATGTAGAGCTTATCACACCTGATCATCACCTGGTGTCTCGGCACGAAGAACTTTAGCAACGATGCATACTTTGGGAGAACACTTGTACCTTGAAATTTATTGAGGGATCATATTGTAATGCTACCGCCGTACTAAGAAAAATAAGATACATAAAGGATAAACAACACATGCAATCAATATAAGTGATATGATATGGCCGTCATCATCTTGTGCCTTTGATCTCCATCTCCAAAGCACCGTCATGATCACCATTGTCACTGGCTTCAAACCTTGATCTCCATCGTAACATCATTGTCGTGTTGCCAACTATTGCTTCCATGACTATCGCTATCGCTTAGTGATAACGTAAAGCAATTACATGGCGATTGCATTTCATACAATAAAGCGACAACCATAAGGCTCCTGCCAGTTGCCGATAACGGTTACAAAACATGATCATCTCATACAACAATTTATATCTCATCACATCTTGACCATATCACATCACAACAAGCACTGCAAAACAAGTTAGACGTCCTCTACTTTGTTGTTGGAAGTTTTACGTGGCTGTTACGGGCTTAGCAAGCGTTCTTACTTACGCGTCAAAACCCACAATGTGGTATAGTGATTGCCTTTTGATCTTTAGAAATGACCCTGCTAATTGAATCCGGTTCAACTAAAGTTGGAGAAACTGACACCCGCCAGCCATCTATGTGCAAAGCACGTCGGTAGAACCAGTCTCATGAACGCGGTGATGTAATGTCGGTCCAGGCCACTTCATCCAACAATATAGCCGAATCAAGAAACAACTAGTGATGGCAAGCAATATGTATATACCCACGCCCACAACTCCTTTGTGTTCTACTCGACATCTACGCATAGCCCTGGCTCTAATGCCACTATTGGGAACGTAGCATGCAATTTCAAAAAAAATCCTACGCTCACACAAGATCTTTCTAGGAGATGCATAGCAACGAGAGGGGGAGAGCATCTTCATACCCTTGAAGATCGCAAAGCAGAAGAATTTATTAATGCGATTGATGTAGTTGTACACCTTGACGATCCATCCCGATTAAGTACCGAAAGTACGACACCTCCGTGTTCAGCACATGCTCAGCTCGATGACGTCCTCGCCTTCTTCATCCAGCAAGAGGGGCGAAGTAGTAGATGAGTTCTGGTAGCATGACAGCGTCGCGACGGTGTTGGTGAAGAACAATCTCCGCAGGGCTTCACCTAAGCACTACGAAAACTATGACGGAGGATAAACTAGAGGGGACGGGGTTGCCGGCACATGACTTGGTGTTTCTTGATGTGTTCCAGGTGCTATCCCTGCCCCTCTATTTATATGTTGAGCCCTGGGGTCGAAACTTGGAGTAATAGCCTCCTCAAAGTCGGTTTTTCCCACAAGGAAGGGTCTCCGGCGTTTGGCCCCCTGGCCTCCGTAGAACTCCTTTTGCACCGACCTAAAGCCCTATGGGCTTCACCCCTTGGCCGAACCATATCATCCTATATATCAATCTTTACCTCCGGACCATTCCGGAGCTTCTCGTCATGTCGGTGATCTCATGTGGGACTCTGAACAACATTCAGTCACCAACATACATAACTCATATAGTACTATATCGTCAACGAACGTTAAGCGTGCGGACCCTACGTGTCCTAGACCTATGTAGACATGACCGAGACACCTCTCTGGTCAATAACCAACAGCGGAACCTGGATGTTCATATTGGTTCCTACATATTCTACGAATATCTTTATCGGTCGAACATTATGACAACAAACTTTATTCCCTTTGTCATCGGTATGGTACTTGCCCGAGATTCGATCGTCATATCCTCATACCTAGTTCAATCTCGTTACCGGAAAGTCTCTTTACTCGTTACGTAATACATCACCTCGTGACTAACTCCTTACTCGTTTGCTTGCAAGCTTATGATGTGTATTACCGAGAGGGCCCAGAAATACCTCTCCGATACTCGGAGTGAAAAATCCTAATCTCGATCTATGCCAACCCAATAAACACCTTTGGAGACACCTGTAGAGCATCTTTATAATCACCCAGTTACGTTGCGACGTTCGATAGCACACAAGGTGTTCCTCCGGTATTCGGGAGTTGCATAATCTCATAGTCATAGGAACATGTATAAGTCAGGAAGAAAGCAATAGCAATAAAACTTAACGATCATTATGCTAAGCTAACAGATGGGTCTTGTCCATCACATTATTCTCTAATGATGTGATCCCGTTCATCAAATGACAACACTTGTCTATGGTTAGGAAACTTAACCATCTTTTACTAACGAGCTAGTCTAGTAGAAGCATACTAGGGAGACTCTATTTTTCTATGTATTCGCAGATGTACTAAGTGTCCGGTTAAAACAATTCTAGCATGAATAATAAAAATTTATCATGATATAATGAAATAAAATAATAACTTTATTATTGCCTCTAGGGCATATTTCCTTCAACCTCGCCAAAAAAATTCGGATCATTACAACACCTCGACAACATAGGGGGTCTTTCAACATAATCCATTCAGAGACATGACACAACATGCAAGTACGATAATCTAATGACAATTTCAACTGGTATCTAAAGAAGAATTGGGATTACACTGGGCTTCAGATAGTAGACACATCAGGACCTCCTCCGTCTTCAAATGCAACATTCCTACTTCCTCCAATTCTTGGGTTGCTTGCATAATGCGTGTAGCTAATTGCATAATTTCCAGCCTCAAGATCAAGATTACCTCATTCATGGCAACCACAACATCTCTTTCTGCCTCTATTAGAACCTCCAGAACTATAATATCAGTGCTCAGATTGCTCTCTGATGGTGTTTCTTCCGAACTGCTACCATCTGGTAACATGGATGGTGCACTGCTTCCACAAATAGATTCTGAGGTTGTACGTTGTGTCCTAGTGTGAATGACATCCTGAAAGGTTTCCGCTGGACATAAGTAAGAGATAGTTATCGCATGATCCAGGAAGTAAGCTTACATGGTAAACGACATACAAATTATTGTCGAGCATGGCAAGCTATATTTAAATAGTTCGAAGCAGCATCAGCCGAAAAGAAATTAAAATGGTACGATGAAACTAGGGATGTAAGTGGCAAATAAATGACATCCGCTAGTCCCATCTACTTAGTTTTTGCTAGCTCCCTATTTCATTTTCCTCAAAAACAAAAACTCTTTTGAACTATCATACCACTAGTGGACTTTAATCGGGATTAAAAGGGACCCAATTGACATCCCTAGTTGAAAGGGAGTGTACCACCGCTATATTTAAGTTGCCAAGGCATCTAAGCTGTTGAAATTATCTGAGAAAGCACTTAACAGTGTGGCCACATATAAACTACGAAGACAGTCTTGTGATGAAGTTCATAGGAGAAGTTAAGGACTTAAATGAACTAGGCATGCATTTCTCTATGATAGTACAGCAGGCACTGCTAACATATTGGCCAACTCAGGTATAGACTAACAAGGAACAAACAAGCATTCGAATCAAGCAATACAGCAAAGCAGACAACTGAACTATTTGTAATTCTGTAGGATTACAGGTTGAGGGAACAAGCCAAGAAAGCATCCCACATGCATTACATTTCACATGTACTAAAACACTGGCTTACCATATGTTGCTATGAAGCCTTGTTGCTATTGAAGTGTTCTTTGAAGATATCGTCGACATCCTATGGTTCCAAATCTAGTTGTTGTAGTTTATTCTGCACCCTCTATTTCGGTAAAATTATTTTAGTCGCATCCACTGGTTCGAATTGATCATCTATGGTTCATCCAAACTAATGAAAGAAGGGTGTGTGCTTACACAAAAATATATGTGCTTCACTCTATTTTTATGCTTGTTCGAGGTGCCAGCACCAAAAGAAGAAATTTTTTGCTTGATGGGGTTGGCAGCTCCATAATTAATAGAAGCATCAAATTAGTCATGCAACTTGGGAATAGATCAAGAACACACAAAAAAGTAACGAACAGAGGCTCGGAGTAGTGATGTAATAGCTAGTATGAGAAAATGTAGGGTAAAATGAAAAAGAGTAGTGGAACCACATGCTAGTTTTCTTGTGTGTAATTAAGCATAGAAAACATGAAGTAGTCTTATGAAACCAATAGGTGGCATCAGAACAACTACATTATCATAAATATAGCATACAAGAAGTAAAATAGTAGGCAGTGATATCTAGGAAGTACAATAATACTTAGGACAAAACTAAAGCATTGTAAATATATGTGCACTGGTTTGTAATTTAGCACATGTAACATGTGCAGTGCCAGAAGTATGGCCCTACATGTGCAAGGAGAATAACGCGTCTCATGAAAAATTGAATGATGCCCTGAAAAAATTCAAAGGTTCGGTGCTTATGCTAACAAAGTGAACATGGGCGTCGGCCAATGGAAAATAGTACCTGATTCTTGGTGGTGTATGGGTATCGTTGTCATGCTTGATAGCTAAGGATAGTCGATGGTGCTCATATTGTAGTTTCGTTTGGGCCGACTATCACCGTTGCTGAAGCGGATCCGGTGCTTCGGTTCCGGCGCCTGTCGACATACAAGAAAGCTCATTTGTGGTAAGTGAACAGTTGCATGATATAGTAGAAAAACCAAAGGAGTACAAATCGAAATAACCTGATGAGGCTGCAGTGTTAGTAAAGCAGGGCCGATGGTGTTGAATACGATGTCCGTGGAGCGGGTCTGATGCAGTGGACAAAGGCTTCGGCGGGCGTGGTGTACAGTGCTTTCGGGAGGCGGATCTGTTGCGGCGGATGAGGGCTTGTATGAAGGGCCGGCGATGGGGCAAAGAAGGGAGTCAATGAAGGTCCTACACTATGGTGGACGAGGGCACTAGTTAAGAACATCCAGTGCAGTGGACCATGATGGCGGTCAAGGAGATCTAGAGCGGTGGACAAGCCAGTCCCTGAAGCGACCCTGGTGAATTATTGAGTTGGCAGTTGGGGGTTCCGAAGTGCGGAAGGTAGATCCGGCGATATGTGAGGTCCACCACTGCGGCGGAGGACTAGATTCGGCGGCTTGCCGTGGTTGAGGGTCGGGGAGGGGAAGGGGAGGGGCTCTGGGTTAGAATGTTGGGGGCAAAGAGGGGAAAACAATGGAGTAACCAAAGCAGCCCTTTTTCATTCATGTGGCAGGGGTAAAACAGATATCGCAGGGCTAAACTTTCGAGCGCAAGATATTTCGATGTGAGCGGGAAGTTTGAAAGGTTTTGGCACCTGAAATTATAAGTGTTCCGCTCTTGTACGGCCGACTATGATATCATGGCCAAGAATTTATTTGTTTTGTATGCAAAAAAGATGCAAGTTTTGAAAATCAATGTCTCCATCTCGAAAGTTTTATTGTCCATTCAATTCAAATATGGATCATTGAGCTAGTACAAGCAAGTACCATCATACAGTCCAATTCAAATGAAACTCACAATGTGTTTATCCTAAATATGGTGTCAAAAGCAGAAATGTGTACGTGTATGAATAAAGTGGACGATTATAAAGTTTGAACATGCTCATATGTGTATCTCTAGGTTTGATATATGAATTTGAAATCACGAAATCCTGGCTTATAAAATGTACCTCCATTCAAATGAATTACAAAATCTAATGATGGAGTCGAATACCAAATTTCCAATCTTTGGTTTGTAATTCTGGTACATCAAGGTATATCATGCATGTTTGAAAGTATCATTATCTCATAGTCTATACTATGAAACAAATTGATCAACCATGCGTGCACACACTGTTGACCCTATATATTGTTGGATTACCGGTTCCGGCAAACCCATTGTGAGGTTCGAACTCTGGGGTGTGCACGAAGAACACTCTCTTCCTAGCTCGCTCACTCAATGATCCCACGGACCAGCTCGACGGACCCAAAGAACAAGAGACACGAGGGTTTATACTGGTTTGGGCCACCTTGCGGTGTAATACCCTACTCCAGTGTGGTGGATTTCCTCGAGGGGCTAAGGATGAACTAGTAAAGTGGATGAACAGCCTCAAGGGGTGAGGTGTTCTTGGGCTCGATGAGTTGATGTGTGTGAGGATGATCTGAATGATCTCCATCCTCTTCCCCTTTGCTACGATGATGGCTAGGTCTTATTTATAGTCGCCTTGGTCCTCTTACCAAATGTAAGGTGGGAAGGGACCCCACAATGGCCAAGTTTGAAGGGGGAAAACTAGTACAAGCTATCTTGACAAAAGGTGGTCTTCGCCTACCAAAGGCTCTGGTGGTGATGCTGTTGTGGGCTCCGCAATGACCTCCATCCTGCCGTCCTGGCGGTCTTGGTCTTGTTGCACCGATATAGAAACCTTTGCCTGATGCCTCAGTACCCGTGCCTGTGCTTGCCTCCTTAGTAACAAAGAGGAAACTAGTACACTGCGCCCGCTGGCGCCCGCCTGGCTTTGGTCTTCATGCCTCACGTCACGTGAACCTCGCGAGATGCCCCTTGCATAGATATCTCCGCTTCTCGGGACCTGGCCTACTGAGGCCACCCCCAAGGAGGTCTTCGTTCCATCCGTGTCGCGAGGGTCTTGAGTGGTCGATGGTGAAGCTGGGCCGTACCAGGCCGTTGGTGGAGCCACGCTCGTGGGCTGCAGGTAGGCAAGTCTGGGTACCCCCGTCCCAGAACGCCGACAGCAGCCCCCGGGCCCATGGCACGCTCGGACTTGACTTTGAGACGAAGCCAAAAGGGCAAGTGCGGAGCGCCGCGGGCCCCAACTGCCTGTGGCCTTAATTGATGCGTGGTGATCGGTGGGATGCTGGCGTCTCCGCTTCCCCACATTGCCTCAGCAACCATTCGACATGACCAGACCCTGCTGCATGCAGAAGAAAACCATCACTACGTGCGATCATGGAGGCTGGCGGTTGGCCTCCTTCTGGCTATAAATGATGAGAGGGGTGGAGCCCCCATTGCTCATCTCCTTCTCCACGCCGCCTGCTTCTTCTTCTTACTCTTTGCCTCGATGCCTTGATGCAGTCCCATGGCGTCCATGAAGAGGTTTTCAGCTGCAGAGAAAGGGAAGGCTCGCTAGGAGGGGCTCAGCTCGCCACCACCCAAGAAGGGTCGGGGACGTCCAAGTAAGCACGCTGTGACCCCTGCCGTGGCTCCTCAGGGGCGCGGTTGCACTCCTTTAGGGACTGGCGTCGTCCTCGACGGCCGCAGTGGTGTCTCCTCCCACGGCGAGGGCCACTCTAGGCGGAGAAGCCGTTGTGCCAAGGGGAGGTGTGCCATGGTCGCCCAGCCTCCTCGGCCGCGCTTCCATTTGGCGGAGGTGCTCCCGGAGTTCCTTGTGTGGTCGGAGAGCCCGGCTGGCACCTGGCTCCAGCTTTCGTGCTCCTTTGCCAGCGAGCTGCCGGCCCAGGGTCTCGACTCTCGACGGCCTTTGCCTGCAGGCCGACGGTTGCTGCAGCAAGGCCTCATGGGTCGCGGTCGAGGTCTCCGTCACGGGCACCATTGCCCTGGCCCGCAGTTGGCAGACGTTTTCCCGCGCGTGTGGCCTGAGCTGGCGGTGTACCTTCCACTTCAAGTATGATGGCACCGCGACCCTCTTTGTGAGGTTGTTTGGGGAAGATGGTCGCCGCGCAGGGTGCTGCCCCGAAGACAGCGGCGGCGATGGTGAGCTCGGTCTGTGCGACGACCGTGATGAGGCTGATGGTGAGCTTGCCATCGGTGACATCCGCGGTTCGCCCAGCGGTGGCAGCTTCTCCGCCAGCGAGAGCACCAGTAGCGGCGGCTATGACCAGCTGCCTCGCCGCCGGGCCAGCTTTGAGGACGGCGGCGGGTCAGCTTGCCGACGCATGGTGGTGAAGCGCGAGAGGGACTCGGATTAAGCCTAGTCCGGGTGGCCCTCGGAGTCGCGCCTCGTCAGCTACTGCGGTCATGCTGGCCACTTTTGTTTGACCTTTCCTTTCTTCCTGCATTTTGAAAAAGTTAGATGGCCCTGCTGGGGCATGTAATGAATTGTGATCTCTATGCTACTATGTTATGCTTATTGCTCCGACGTTGTTCGTATTCCACGTAGATGCAAAAGAAGGGCATGACTTAGCTTGATACGCTCGGGGTAGTTTCCTGTCTTAGGGGGGGCCTCCTAGCATCTAGTGAGGCCTCTTTGTTGCCGACTCGGGAGCCGCTGACGTCGGGAGGTGTCACAAAGTTGCAGAGTTTGTTATGTCATCTTTCGGGTGCCTTACACCTCCTTACACGAACCCTCAGGCATAGGCTAATCATGGTTTAGCGCACCACGTTGCGGTACCCGTGGGGCACGGACTAAGGAGGGTGCGCCAATCAAGAGCTCAATCAAGGGCGCCTCGCGGAGATCAAGAGAACCAAAGCTCTAAGACGATAGGGCTTTGGCGAGGTGTGTTCGTGGTTTAGGCTAGCCCAGTCACGCACACACCTACCCAGCCCCCGGCGTGGGGCGCATGAGGGAGAGCGTCGGGCAACTATTGTCCTCCCATGCAAAACAAAGAAACAAGCAAAGAAGTACAGGAAAAGGGGGCTCAACCAAGCAATCGAGAAACGCCAGAACACCAAATTTCAGAAAAAGGCTGCAACCAGCTACAAAAATCAAATGAACAGCCGCGTCCGGCACCTAGTCTAGTCTTCTCACCAGCGTGGAGCTAAGTGCTGCCACTAGGACGTGGGAGGGAGCCCCCGAGGCCCGAGGGTGGCACTCCGGAGACTCCGGGGTGTGTACAGCCCCACTCATTATTACGTGAGAGTCTCACAAGCGGAGACCTTCACAGGCACTGGGCCTTGCTTCATGGGTAGAACTTCCGAAGGTACTGGATGTTCCAGGCGTTTTGGATGTGGATGTCGTCCTGTGTGTTCAGGCGCACAACGCCGGGCCTGGAGATGCAGACAATCCTAAACAGGCCCGCCCACAAGGGTGAGAGCTTATGCAGACCTTCCCTAGAGAGCACCCACCTTAGGAAGAGATTGCGCACCTCGAGCGTCCTAGAGCGGACGATGTGGCAGTGCGACCATCGCAGTGCCTGCTGGTACCTTACCGCTCGGAGTGAGGCTTGGCGGCGGCGTTCCTACCCCAGCACGAGGTCCATCCCTTGCATAGCATCCTGATGTGCCTCGTCAAATGCCAAGACCCGCGCGGAGCGATGCTTGACCTCGTGAGGGAGAACCGCTTCGGTTCCGTAGACGAGGAAGAATGGGGTCTCGCCTGTTGGCTTGGTGGCGGTGGTCCGGATGGACCACGACATGGACTGGAGCTCGTGTGCCAGCCCCTGCCATAGGCCTCGAGCTTCTTCTTGAAGGTCCTTGTCTTGAGGCCTCTTAGGACCTCCGCGTTGGCGCGCTCAACTTGGTCGTTGCTCTTGGGGTGTGCCACTAAGGCGTAGCATATCTATGTTCCAAGATTAGCACAATATGTTTTGAAGAGATTGCTAGTGCACTGCGAGCCGTTGTCAGTGATGATGCGATTAGGGACTCCGAACTGGCTCACGAGGCCCTTCATGAACTTAACTGCGGAGCCGGCTGAGATGGTGCGGACGGCTTCCATCTCCGCCCACTTGGTGAACTTGTCAATGGCGACATAGATGTAATGGTATCACCTGGGTGCTCGAGGGAATGGACCCAGGATATCCTTCCCCAGACTGCAAACTGCCACGAGAGCGGGCTGGTCTGGAGGCCCTGGGTAGGCTCGAGGATTTGCTTGGCATGGAACTAGTAGGCCTCGCAGGATTTCACCAGCTCGGCTGCGTCGTTGAGTGTCGTGGGCCAATAGAATGCACTGCGGAATGCCTTGCCCACCAAGGTGCACGACGACGAGTGATGCCCACTATCTTCGTCGTGTATGCAGCTAACAACTCACGCCCCTGCTCCCTGGAGATGCATCGCAAGGAAACATCATTCAATCATTTTTGGTATAACTAATCATCCTCGATGCAGTCGGTTGTAGCCTGCCGAGCTACGCGCTCCATGTCCTCCTCCTTCTCTGGCAGGGCCCCTTGCAGCAGGTATGCCTTGATTTCTTCAGTCCAGCACCCCTCCTGGGGTTCAAGCGCGAGGAGCCAGCGCGCTCCTGAGGTCGGGCCGCAGGCGGGATCTCGTGAGGCTGGTGGAGGGGGGACCTCCACCTAAGGCGGCACAGGCTCCACAGCCGGAGGGGCCTCTGAAAGCTTGAAGAGCCGCTCCTCGAAGATGCCGGGCTCCTAGGGCTGACGCCTTGAAGCCCTCTTGGCGATATCATCTGCTTCCTTATTTGTGCCGCGGGGCACATGATGCAGTTCTAGGCTCAAGAATTTATTCTCCATTTTGTGTACCTCCGCGAGGTACGCCTCCATGTGCTCGTCCTTTGGCTTGTACACATTGTTGGAAAAGTTGATGAGAATTTGGGAGTCGCCCTTGATGCTGAGGTGCTTCACCCCCAGGGCCACCGCAGCCTTAAGGCCGGTGATCAACCCTTCATATTTGGCGATGTTGTTGGAGACCTTCTCGCCACACTGGAAGCAGAGCTGCATAGCGTACTAGAGCTTGTCCTGGGTTGGCGAAATGAGAACAACCCCAGCCCCCGCGCCCTGGCACACGAAGGCGCCGTCGAAGTACATGACCCATCCGTCTGGTGCTTTGCTCCCTAGCAAGAAAGACCGGTCCTCACCCGCTTCGGTCCCTGGGGCATCAGTCCACTCCACCACAAAAGTCAGCAAGCGCGACTCCCTTGATGACCCTAGTGGTGCTAAACTCTAGCTGGAATGCCTGTAGCTCGATGTTCCACTCAGCGACCCTTCCCGCTGCATTGGGGCTCCGAAGTACCTTCTCTAGTGGGTAGGCTGACACGACCTTGATGGGGTGGCCTTGGAAATAGTGGCATAACTTGCGGGAGGCCATGAGGTGTGTGAGCAGAAGTTTCTGTGACATGGGTAGCATGCCTACGCATCTCGCAACACTGTGCTGACAAAGTACACTGGGTGTTCGACGAGGGCGGAAGTGTTGGTGGAGTCCGAGAGCTCCTGAGGCTAGGGCGCTTCCTGAGGCCGGTGGACCTCATGAGTTCAGTCGCCTATCGGGGCTACCGCGGCCTCAACAACGTTGTATTGTGGTGCCCGGTTATCTACTAGATCTGCTGTGGCTTCAGGGGCGCCGTCTTGGTGCTGCGCCATACTGACCGGATGCGCGGCATCGGGTGGCAGGCTCTTGGCATGGCGCTCCTCTCGGACGGCCACCAATGTTGCTCTAGCGGAATGAGGTGTGGCGGTCAGGTAAAGCACCAGGGGCTCGAGAGGACGAGGTGCCACCATCACCTGTGGGCTGGTCAAGTATCTCTTGAGGTCTTGAAACGCCATGTCGGCCTTCGTAGTCCACTCGGCCAGGCCCTTCTTCTTCATCAGCTGTAATAACGGGAGGGAGCGCTCCCCCATCTTGGAGATCAAGCGCCCTAGTGAGGTTACGCAGCACGCGAGTTTTGCATTTCCTTGAGAGTCTGCGGTGGGCTCATGTCTTCTATTTCTTTTACCTTCTCCGGGTTCGCCTTGATCCCCCTGTGTGACACGAGGAAACCCAGCAGCTTCTCGGAGGGGTCCTTGTGTAACGCCCCGTATGTAACTTGCCATATTTGTATTCCAACTCTTGCCATTTTCGGCTCTAAGTTATGATATTCCCTCGTGGTGGGGTTTTGTCTTTGTTTTGCTTTTGTCCATGTCATGCATCTCATATCATGTCATCATGTGCATCGCATTTTCGTATGTGTTCGTCTCATGCATCTGAGTTTTTCTCCGTTGTCCGTTTTGCATTCCGGCACTCGTACGTCCTCCGGCGTCCCTTTTTTCCTATTTTCGTGTGCGGTTGTTAAACATTCTCGGATTGGACCGGGATTTGCCAAGCGGCCTGGGTACACCACCGGTAGACCGCCTGTCATGTTTCATGCCATTTGGAGCCGTTTGATACTCCAACTGTTAACCGAGGAACCGTAAAGGCCTCGTGTGCGTTGCAGCCCAACACCCCTCCAAAGTGGCCCAAAACCTAGCTAAACCCCCTCCATCCTCTCGTCCATTCGATCATGATCGCGTGGCTGAAAACCGCACCTCATTTGTACTACCCTAGCTCCCAGAATCTATAAATAGGTGCTCCCCTCCGAAATTCCCGCGGTCCAAAACCCTAGATCCCCCTCCGCGCCGCCGGACACGTCCGGGCAACGCCGGACGAAATCGCGCCGCTGCCCTCAGCCAATCCCGTCGCGCCACGTTACCGCCGATGACCCGCGCGCGCCGCAGCCCGCCAGGCCCGACGCCGGCCCACGCGGTTCGGGCGCCCCCGCCGCCGCCTCTCCTCCCCGGCCCGCGCGCCGCCCACGAGCTTCCGCCACGCCGCCGCCTGGGTGCCGCCGCCTCTGCCGCCGGAGACCCCGCAGCTCGCTGGCCACCGCCTCTGCCGCCGGAGACCCCGCAGCTCGCCGGCTGCCGCCTCCTGCAGGTGCCCCGCCCCCTCGGCGTCCGCGCCTTCTGCCGCGCCACCCTCGCCGGCACCCCACTAGCTCCGGTGGTGCTCCGGTGCCTCCTCTGCTCCGGTGAGCTCTACTAGCTCCGCACACCACGGGGCCACGCTGACGAACGTTGAAAACCGTGTGCCAGATCCAGATCCAAAATCTAGGGTTGACCCCATTTTCTTCCTATGTCCCTAACATTTTCATGGCATGTTCATCGCGTCATAACTCTGCATCCGTAGCTCCATTTTGGGTGTGTAATATATCAAATTGTTTGTTAGGATGTGCTCTTCGTTTTGTTCCATTGCACCATGATTTTTTGAGTCCATATTGATGCCTCAAATGCTCTTGCAAGAGTGCTATAAAATGTTAGTTTCTGTTTCTTAACAGATTATGTGCATTTGTCATTTTTGCCATGATTATTGTGTGCGTCCTATGAACTTGAGCCCTACATGTGTTTTGGGATATGCCATGCCATCTTACAGGGTTGTATGCCATGTATTTTTGTGATCAATGTGGTGACTAGCACAAGCATGCAAAGTAGCTCTCGTAATGTTGCTGATTTCAGGGACTTAGAATTCTTCCAAGTCATTTCCCTGAGGTTATTTTTATGCCATGTATTCATGTTGCTACAGAGTGATCCATGCCTCTTTTGAGCATGTTCAGTAAGGATGATGTTGAGATATTGTTACGTTCTATCCATCCATGTCTTTGTTTGCAATTATAGAGTACCCTAGCATGACTCAATCTTGCTGTGTTTACATGGGTGCCATCATATTTTCTGATCCTTTTTGGCTTATGGTCAGTAAGGGACTTTTTTTATATGCTTTGAGTAGATTCATGCCTTGCCTTGATTTGCTATGGTCTGGTTGTGTAGCATGTTGCTATCTTTCTCTAAACATTGCTTCTTGATGTTAATTCCTGGCATGTTATTATTTTCACTAAGTCTGTGATGTTGTTATCTTTTGCACTTTTGCCATGCTTGTTTGAGCCTGCTATTTTGTCATTTAGTCGTAGCTCAGTGTTCATCTTTTGTCAAGAATCTTGAGTGGATCACTTCCATGTGCTTTGTTGCTATGTTAAAGTGGAGTAGCTTATTTTCTTGTTGCATTTTAGATGGCATTGAGCTGTTAATCGCAGAATAGTGCCATTATTGTTTTGCTTGCCATTTGCAATCCGTGCATCTGATTCCGGTGATCTTTATATCGATTTCGACCGAAATCAACTGATCTTTCCAGCGGTGCTCTTGGTTTGCCAAGTTGAGGCCTGGTTCAATCCTTTCCTTTCGGAGCACGCATATGCATTGCATTTTACATCCCGCATATCATGTTCCTTGTGTATTGCACCGTGGTTGATTGTGGTTTCTTTTGCTTGTGTTCTTGCCTTGGGTAGAGCTGGGAGACAAGTACGTGATCGAGGAACCCGTTGAGTACGCTTACGAGGATCAAGCTTACGTCAACTCGGAGAACTTTGTAGGCAAGATGACCATACCCTCGAAATGAATTCTATCTTTGCTTGCTAGTTGCTCGCTCTATTGCTATGCCTATGCCGCGATGCCTACCACTTGCTATATCATTCCTCCCATCTTGCCATGTCAAACCTCTAACCCACCTTGTCCTAGCAAACCATTGTTTGGCTATGTTACCGCTTTGCTCAACCTCTCTTATAGCGTTGCTAGTTGCAAGTGAAGTTTGGAGTTTGTTCCTTGTTGGAACATGTTTATTGTTAGGATACCATTATTATATCTTGTTTACTTTAATCCATCTATATAATTGGTAAAGGGTGGAAGGCTCGGCTTTATGCCTGGTGTTTTGTTCCACTCTTGCCACCCTAGTTTCCGTCATCCCGGTGTTATGTTCCTTGATTTTGTGTTCCTTACACGGTTGGGCTATAATGGGAACCCCTTGACAGTTCGCCTTGAATAAAACTCCTCTAGCAAGGCCCAACCTTGATTTTACATATTCCTAACAACCTATAACCTTCCCTTGGGTTTTCGCGAGCCCGAGGGTCATCTTTATTTTAAACCCCCCCGGGCCAGTGCTCCTCTAAGTGTTGGTCCGAAACGAGCAGCCTGTGGGGCCACCTCGGGGCAACTCGAGTGTTGGTTTTATTGTAGCTTGACCTATCCAGTGTTCCCTTAGAACGAGATACGTGCGACTCCAATCGGGATTTGTCGGCACATCAAGCGGCTTTGCTGGTCTTGTTTTACCATTGTCGAAATGTCTTATAACCGGGATTCCGAGTCGGATCGGGTCGTCCTGGGAGAAGGAATATCCTTCGTTGACCATGAGAGCTTGTGATGGGCTATGTTGGGACACCCCTGCAGGGTTTTAAACATTCGAAAGCCGTGCCCGCGGTTATGGGCAGATGGGAATTTGTTAATATCCAGTTGTAGAAAACCTGACACTTAACTTAATTAAAATGAATCAACAGCGTGTGTAGCCGTGATGGTATCTTTTCGGCGGAGTCCAGGAAGAGAACACGGTCTCGTGTTATGCTTGAACATAATTCGTTTTAGGATGACTTCTTGATCTTTGTAGCTTCTCAACCGTGCTTTGCCTTCTCTTCTCGCTCTCTTTTGCGTACGGTAGCCACCATATATGCTAGTGCTTACTGCAGATCAACCTCACTACCTTTTCCTACCCATGAGCTTAAATAGTCTTGATCGCGAGGGTGTGAGATTGTTGAGTCCCCGTTACTCACAGATTACTTCCAAAACCAGATGCAGGTGCCGATGATGCCATTCCAGGGGATGCGACTAAACTCAAGTGGGAGTTCGACGAGGATTCAGGACATTACTATGTTTCCATTCCGGACGATCAGTAGTGGAGCCCAGTTGGGACGATCGGGGATCTTATGCATTTGGGGTTGTCTTTATTTTGGTTCCGTAGTCGGACCTTGATTGTATTCTGGATGATGTAATGTTATATTTATGTATTGTGTGAAGTGGCGATTGTAAGCCAACTCTGTACCTCTTTCTTATTCAGTACATGGGATGTGTAAAGATTACCCCTCTTGCGACATGCCTACAATGTGGTTATGCCTCTAAGTCGTGCTCCGACACGTGGGAGATATAGCCATATTGTGGGTGTTACAAGTTGGTAATCAGTGCCTTCCCCGACTTTTGAGCCTCCTGCTTGATCGAATCGCTGGCGTTGTTGAGTCTAAAAAATGTTTTGAGTCTTTTAGGATTGTATATATCAGAGAGTAGGATTCTTTTTACTCCTCAGTCCCTTCATCGCTCTGGTGAGGCATCCTGATGTGGAGTTTTTACTCTTCTCTTCTCAAATTTCATGAATCTTTTTTTAGGATCACGTGGGTATCTTGGAATCGTTTCGATGGTTTTCTGACGAGAACATTGTTCTTGGTGCCTCCTGACATTTAGGGGTTGTGGCAGTGTCCCGAGGAGTTGAGCTCAAAGGTGTTGTTGTCACAATTTTATTGTTGCAGTTCTGGAATACCTAAGTTTCGCCGACATCGAAAATCTCTTTTATGCAGTTGTTGGTGAGATAGCCTCGACGCCACCCAGTATTGGGGCAGGAGTTCGGGAGTATTGCCATAACTCATATAACGGATGCTTTTCGAAGGATGAGGTAAGTGATTTGAAGGATGGATACAGCTGGATGTAGGATTTGCTAGTTTTGGGTGAGATATTATGCTTCCCCTGTATCCCCAACACCTGATTGCATAACCAGAAGGTTTCGGGAGTTTCATAGGTGGGAATTCATGTAGCTCTAGTATTTCTTCAGCAGATATTTGGTTTGTGATTGGGTAATCCTTACCAATTATTTGTTCATGTCTGTACCTTGTTGTTTTATTCATCTACCTCTATCTAAATTGCTTCTCAATTTATGGAAGTCTGATCATTTACTTTGTAATTCATTCGTTCATTCTTGTTCGAATGTTAAGGCTATATGTTGCAAATTCGATCCATTTGATTCAGCTTGAATATATGTCTTTCAAGATGCTAACGGATGTCACCCTCTTCAGGATGGCTCCTCCAACACGTCAGAATCCGGAACCTCCGCCACCACCTCCACCTCCACCTCCGGAGGAATGGCAAGCTATGATGGCCGCTACCAATACCAACACGCAGATGATTATGCAACTCTTGCAAGCTGTGATGGGCTCATGTCTTCTATTTCTTTTACCTTCTCCGGGTTCTCCTCGATCCCCCTGTGCGACACGAGGAAACCGAGCAGCTTCCTGGAGGGGTCCTTGTGTAACGCCCCGTATGTAACTTGCCATATTTGTATTCCAACTCTTGCCATTTTCGGCTCTAAGATATGATATTCCCTCGTGGTTGGGTTTTGTCTTCATTTTGCTTTTGTCCATGTCATGCATCTCATATCATGTCATCATGTGCATTGCATTTGCATACGTGTTCATCTCATGCATCCGAGCTTTTTCCCCGTTGTCCGTTTTGCATTCCGGCACTCCTACGTCCTCCGGCATCCCTTTTTGCCTCTTTTCATGTGCGGATGTTAAACTTTCTCAGATTGGACCAATATTTGCCAAGCGGCCTGGGTACACTACCGGTAGACCGCCTGTCATGTTTCATGCCATTTCGAGCCCGTTTGATACTCCAACGGTTAACCGAGGAACCGTAAAAGGCTTCATGTGTGTTGCAGCCCAACACCCCTCCAAAGTGGCCCAAAACCCAGCTAAACCCCCTCCATCCTCTCGGTCGTTCGATCATGATCACGTGGTCGAAAACCGCACCTCATTTGGACTCTCCTAGCTCCCAGAATCTATAAATAGGTGCTCCCCTCCGAAATTCCTGCGGTCCAAAACCCTACATCCCCCTCCGCGCCGCTGGACATGTCCGGGCGATGCCGGACAAAATCGCGCCGCCGCCCTTAGCCACTCCCGTTGCGCCACGTCACCGCCGCCGACCCGCGCGCGCCGCGGCCTGCCAGGCCCGACGCTGGCCCCCGCGGCCTGGGCGCCCCGGCCGCCGCCTCTCCTCCCCGTCCCGCACGCCGCCCGCGAGCTTCCGCCGCGCTGCCGCCTGGGTGCCGCCACCTCCGCCTACCGGCACCCCGCTAGCTCCGGTGGTGCTCTGGCGCCTCCTCTACTCCGGCGAGCCCTCCTAGCTCCGGCCACCACGGCACCATGCCGACAAACCTCAAAAACCATGCGCCAGATCCAGATCCAAAATCTAGGGTTGACACCGTTTTCTTCCGAAGTCCCTAACATTTTCGTGGCACGTTCATCGCATCATTACTCTGCATCCGTAGCTCCGTTTTGGGCATGTAATATATCAAATTGTTCGTTAGGATGTGCTCTTCATTTTGCTCCATTTCACCATGCTTGTTTGAGTCCATCTTCATGCCTAAAATGCTGTTGCAAGAGTGCTACAAAATGTTAGTTTCTGTTTCTTAACAGATTATGAGCATTTGTCATTTTTGCCATTATTATTGTGTGCCTCTTATGAACTTGAGCCCTACATGTGTTTTTGGGCTATGCCATACCATCTTTACAGGGGTGTATGCCACATATTTTTGTGATCAATGTGGTGACTAGCACAAGCATGCAAAGTAGCTCTTGTAATGTTGCTGATTTCAGGGACTTGGAATTCTTCTAAGTCATTTCCCTGATGTTATTTTTATGCCATGTATTCATGGTGTTGCTACAGAGTGATCCATGCCTCTTTTGAGCATGTTCAGTAAGGATGATTTTGAGATATTGTTATGTTCTATCCATCTATGTCTTTGTTTGCAATTATAGAGTACCCTAGCATGACTCAATCTTGCTCTACTCTTGCTATAAAATGTTCCTGGCAGATTGGTTACGTGTTAATCAATTTTGCCAAGGTTGTTGTAGTTGATCCATGCATGCTATGAGATTGTTCTTGCCATGCTTAGCTTCTTGATCATGTCCTATTGCTGGGTGTATTCTTAGTTTGTCATGCAATGCCTTGTGGTGAGTGCATCGAGCTCGCAAACATTCCTACGTAACTCTGTTTTGCCATGTCCAGTTTTCTGCTGAGTTTGAATCTGTTAATGAAACTTGCTATGTTTACATGGGTGCCATCATATTTTCGGATCCTTTGAGTAGATTCATTCCATGCCTTGCTTCGTTATGATCTGATTCTGTAGCATGTGGTTATCTTGCTCTAAACATTGCTTCCTGATGTAAATTCCTGGCATGTTGTTATTTTCACTAAGTCTGTGATGCTGTTATCTTTTGCACTTTTGCCATGCTTGTTTGAGCCTGCTATGCTGTATCTCAGTGTTCATCTTTTGTCAGGCATCTTGAGTGAATCACTGCCATGTGCTTTGTTGCTATGTTAGAGTGCAGTAGCTTATTTTCTCGTTGCATTTTAGATGGCATCGTGCTGTTAATCGCAGAATAGTGCCATTATTGTTTTGCTTGCCATTTGCAAACCGTGCATCCGATTCTGGTGATCATTATATCGATTTTGACCGAAATAAACTCATCTTTCCAGCGGCGCTCTTGGCTGCCAAGTTGAGGCCTGGTTCAATCTTTTCCTTCCAGAGCACGCATATGCATTGCATTTTACATCCCGCATATCATGCTATGTTTTGCATCATGTTCCTTGCGCATTGCACTGTGGTTGATTGTGGTTTATTTTGCTTGTGTTCTTGCCTTGGGTAGAGTCGGGAGATGAGTACATGATCGAGGAACCCGTTGAGTACTCTTACGCGGATCAAGCTTACGTTAACTCAGAGAACTTTGCAGGCAAGATGACCATACCCTCAAAATCACTTCTATCTTTGCTTGCTAGTTGTTTGCTCTATTTCTAAACCTATGCCGCGATACCTACCACTTCCTATATCATGCCTCCCATATTGCCATGTCAAACCTCTAACCCACCTTGTCCTAGCAAACCATTGTTTGGCTATGTTACCGCTTTGCTCAGCCCCTCTTATAGCGTTGCTAGTTGCAGGTGAAGTTTGGAGTTTGTTCCTTGTTGGAACATGTTTATTTTTGGGATACCATTATTATATCTTGTTTACTTTAATGCATCTATATACATGGTAAAGGGTGGAAGGCTCGGCCTTATGCCCGGTGTTTTGTTCCACTCTTGCCGCCCTAGTTTCCGAAATACCGGTGTTATATTCCTTGATTTTTCGTTCCTTACGCGGTTGGGTTATACTGGGACCCCTTGACAGCTCGCCTTAAATAAAACTCCTCCAGCAAGGCCCAACCTTGGTTTTATATTTGCCTAACAACCTATAACCTTCCCTTGGGTTCTCGCGAGCCCGAAGGTCATCTTTATTTTAAACCCCCCCACCCCTGGCCAGTGCTCCTCTGAGTGTAGGTCCGAAAGGGCAGCCTCCGGGGCCACCTCGAGGCATCTCAAGGGTTGGTTTTACTCGTAGCTTGACCTATCTGGTGTGCCCTGAGAACGAGATACGTGCGACTCCTATCGGGATTTGTCAGCACATCGGGCGGCTTTGCTAGTCTTGTTTTACCATTGTTGAAATGTCTTGTGTCACATCCTAGTTAGCCATGCATTAGAGTGTTGCATCATGTTTACTCTTTCATCAGAAACCTGAAATGGGGATGACAGAACCCCCAGTCCCCTCTGAATCCAATTAGGGTTTACTAAAAACTTTTTCAATGAACCTGAAATGCCCTTCTAAAATGCCCATCATTTTTGTCTTGGTTCAGAACCTCTGCCAAAAGTGGTGCACATTTTCCTAGGCCAGCTTAGGGTTTTTGAATTAAATCATAAATATTTGAATTTGGGCATTTAAAATTATATAAAATATTTAAATGCTCAAATATCTCCAAACTAAAATGTTTCATGTTGCAAATAATCCAACTATGGACCAGGAGTAGTTTGGTAATTTTAGGAGTAGCCTAAGTATTTTATTTAATTCAAAAAAGTTGCAGAGGTATTAAAAAAACAAAAAACAGAAAGAAATGGAAAAGGCTTACCTGGCGCCTGCTCCCGGCCCACCTGCCGGCCCAGCCCAGCGCCGCTCCAGCGAGCTGCTTGCCGGCCAGGCAGGCAGGCAGGTGCCCGACGGCGACCGCAGCGCGCGCCACGCACCTGCTCGCCGCCTCGCCGCTCCCCGCGCCCGGTGACGTCGTGGACCGGCCTCCCTCGCTCCCCCGAACCCCCCAGACACCCCCTCTCCTCTCCAGCTCCTCCCCCTCGCGCTCCCCCGCCATGACCGACGCCACCATCGCCGTGCCTTCGTCGTAGCCGTGCTCCCCGCCGCCCGTGCGTCCTCTCATCGTGTCCAGGAGCTCCGCCGCTGTCCACTCCATCGAGCAAGCCGAGCCCCGAGCGCTCGCAACGCCCGAGTCCACCGCAATGACCTCGCCCGAACCGCCGTCGCCGGAGATCCCCTTCAACACCGTCGTCGCTCTGGTCCATCTCCGGCCACACCAAGGGCTTCGTCGCACTCACTGTGAGCTTAGCCATCTTCCCCTTCCTTCCATTCTTGCTCCCGAGCCGTGTAGCGACCTCCCGGAGCTCAACCGCACCCACCGCCGTGGAGCTCGTCGCCAACGTGCTCCCGGTTACCCTCCGACCACTCCACGGTGTCCATCATGCTCACCGTGTCACTTAGCACCTAGCTAGCCACTCCCCGAGCCTCACCGACCCCTCTAGCGTCAAGTTCGTCTTCGGCCGAACCCTGGTGGCCGCCAAAGTCGTCGCCGGCGCCAACTCCGGCCACCCCGACTCCAACGGACTCCACCAAGAGCTGCGGCTTGTCCTCGGCTCCACTCCGGTGGTCTCCGCGACCCATTTGGTGGCCGAAACGGCCAAAACCACTTCCGCCGCCGCATCAGGCTCGCCGGCGGTTAAACGCCAGTGCAGCCGACCCGGGTTTGACCACGGGTGGGCCCTGGTTGACTCCCCTGAGTCAATGACAGGTGGGGCCCAGCCCTGTTAATTAAACAGGTTTAGTTTTAATTAAACTTTAATTAATTTAATCACCCTGACATGCGGGACCCACTGTCACGTTTGACCCGGACGTGTTTCGTTGACCTGCTGACGTCAGGCTGACGCAATAATTGATATTCTGGAATTAATCTAATATAGGAAATTCCAGAATATAATTTAAACTTCAAAAATTCATAACTTTTATTCTGTAACTCCAAATCAGACAAATTATATATGAAAAATGATCAGAAAAATCCAATCTATCCATCTGTACTATTTTCATGCATGATTAAACAAGTTAACTTGATGTTTAATGCAGAACAAGGAAAAACACTTTAAAGGGCCATGTTTGAGTTTGAAATTTGAATCTTTGATTCAAATTGGTTCAAACCCTTCTGGTCTTAGCTGCATTAGCCCAACACACTCATATTGCTAGGTTTCATGCATACATCATATTGTTGCACATTGTTTGGTGATGGTTGTGTATCGGTGTTCTTTGCGGCAGGATCTGCCTCTGAGGAGTATCGTGATTACCCTAACGAAGAACCGTATCAGTGCATCGAACCATCAGGCAAGCAACCAACCATTTGATCATATCGATACAATCCCATGTTCTCGCTCCTGCTCTCTTTTACTGCATTAAGACAACGTGTTTCAAACTGCTGTGTACTACGGTAGTTGAACCCACTTCCTCTGCATGACCTGTCATTGCCACAGTAACTAGATGAAACCCACTAGCATGTGTAGGAGTTGATTGAGCCATATGTATGTGTTGTTCCTACTTGCTATGCCTGCTATGCTTAGAGTCGTGTCAGGTCTGGTTCATCTGGGTGATGGGCTAGAGTGAAATGATTATGTCGGTAATAAGAGTGGTGTGGTGAACACGATTTGGTAAAGGTATCGATGAGAGGCCATGTAGGAGTACATGGTGGGTTGTTTCATTGAAGTCGACCTTAAGCACTGAGATCTGTATGTGTGATTTAAGAATCAGCTACTACCATGCATTGGGCCCGAAACCAACGGACCCTCTCGGCTTCTTATTCACCCTAGTTCTCCGTCCAGGAGTTGCAAGTAGTTTCTGGTGTTTGTAGCCTACTGGAGGCCGTGGATAGCGCTGACCGTAGGGGTGGGCTGTGATGCGGTAGGTACGTGGCCGGGTGTACCGAATACCCGTTAGGTATCTCGGGAACCCTGTTCACATCGTTCGGGGCCGTATGGGAAACCTCGGCCGGACTCCCTGCAGATGGAACCTGGATAGGCGATAAACCTGGACTGGAGGCTTAGGTGGTTAGGTAGGTCGTGGCCGACACCCACGTTGGGCTTCCGCTTGAAGGTTGCCGAGTACATGTCGTGTAAACGACGGTAAGTGGTGAGAGCGTGTATGAAGAAGTACACCCCTGCAGGGTTATCATGATCTATTCGAATAGCCGCGTCCGCGGTAAAGGACTACTTGGTTGCCTATACAGTTCATAGACAAGTAAATGGAAACTACTAAAAGCCTCAAGATAAGTGTGAGTGCCGAGGATGGCTCTTCCGTAGGAAGACGGAGGTGGATCCTCGGTAGTGTATTGAATTGGTGAGTAGTGGACTCGTGTGCGCAAAACCATTTCGAGTTGGAGTCCCGTAGGTTAGCCTAGCCAAGAGTCAAAGCTGGCTTGCTGCAACAACTCCACCAACCCTTCTTGATAATATGCATGTATGTAGGATCTGATGTAAGTCTTGCTGAGTACCTTCGTACTCATGTTGCTATAATTTACATTTTTACAGTAGACGCTGCAACCCCTTCTGATGGGTTCTACGTAGACGTTGACATCAATGAGTAGGCTAAGGCCCAGGTGGTGATCCTGAGCTTGTGAAGGACCTCGTAGTATAGCTAGGCTTTCCAAGCCTCTTTTATTTTACTAGTTGTCTGTACTCAGACAAGTTACTTCCGCTGCTGGTTTGTATGACTGTATGACTTGAATGCTGGGTCGTGTGACCCGTACCTTTGTGTATGTTATGTATGGCTCTCTGAGCCTTAAATAAAGTACTTGTGTCATAGAGTCATGTTGTGATGCCTTGTTGTATTTGCACATATCGAGCATATTGTGTGTATGTTTGAAATGCTTGGTATGTGTGGGATCTGACTATCTAGTTGTTTATCCTTAGTAGCCTCTCTTACCGGGAAATGTCTCCTAGTGTTACCACTGAGCCACGGTAGCTTGCTACTGCTCGGGAACACTTAGGCTGGCTGGCATGTGTCCTTCTTCGTTCCTGTGTCTGTCCCTTCGGGGAAATGTCACGCATTGAGTACCGGAGTCCTGTTAGCCCGCTACAGCCCGGTTTACCGGAGTCCTGCTAGCCCAGTGCTACAGCCGGGACCCACTTGCTGATGACCGACACGTTCGTTGTTGGGTCATGGATGCCTGTCCCTGTAAGTCTGTGCCACTTTGGGTTTACGACTAGTCATGTCAGCCCGGGCTCTTTATCATATGGATGCTAGCGACACTATCATATACGTGAGCCAAAAGGCGCAAACGGTCCCGGGCAAAGGTAAGGCGACACCCGTGGGGTTACCGTGCGTGAGGATGCAAAGTGATATGAGGTGTTACAAGCTAGATCGATGTGACATCGAGTCGGGGTCCTGACAGCGTTGGCATCAGAGCCGGACTGCTTGTAGGTTCTCCAAGCCAAACCGGTCGATGTTGAGTCTAGAAATTCTTTAGTTATATGTAGGGGAATTGTTTGTGGGTTGGAACGTAAGGCTCTTTTTACTCCTTTATCTTATGACATTCTGATCTGAGTCAGTCTATTCTTCCACCGGGGGTTAAGGAATTAGGATCTATTCTCTCTATCAGGATCACGCGTTACTAATCAGTAGTACCTTATAGGGTTGATGGATACAAGCCTAGTTCAGTTCTTCTACCACGTTATGTTGTTAGGATGGATTCAGAACTTTGATATGATGATGTTGAGTGTGTATGAAATCCTTTGTCAAATGTCTCAAAATCCTTCTTGAGCATTTACAGCTGTTATGCTGCCGAAATTTTGCTAGAAATTCTAATGCTTTTGCATTATGATTGTGCTTTCAGATGGCCACTCGCGATCTTAATCAAGTGGTTCGCCTGACTCGATGCCAGATGTACCCGGCCATACTGCCATGTTGGTCAGGGTAATGACTGAGGCTGGATACCGTTGGTATCCTGAGTACACGGTCGAAGAGCAATTCAGAGACTTTAATCAAAGCCAGTATCTCTGCACTGTCAGGATATTTCCATCTTATCCTGGGTCCACCGAGCCCCTTCACTGCTCCTATGGACTCGGGGTTACTATTGAGATGGCTGTGCAGGACGCCGCCTACTCTATGATGACCATCATGCGAGTCAGATCTGGTCTATTTCGGGACTCTGATTTCCGGTATATGCCAGGATCACTTCCGGGAGCACTAGGGTATCTCCAGGCTATCTATGCTGACCCCACCCAGGAGGATTCACGGACTCGCACCACTGCTGAGATGCTCGAGGATAAGGACCGTGAAAATCGGGCCTTGAGGTTAGAGCTCTTCAATACCCGTGCTGACCACTGGGCCACATTGACTCGGTTTGCACCGGCGGTGCAAGCTGGATATTCGCATATGCGCGATCTCTATCCTGTGAGATCTGCTTTGCCAGACGTGATGGGTTGGCGTGATGTAGGAGGCATCACCCCACCTCGCGGTCCCCGCAGGCCACCATCTGTTGGTCCAAGACCTCATCCTAGCCCCTATGGTCCACAAGCTCCGCGAGATCGTCTGTTTCCGGATGATCATGTTGAGCTTCCAGGCTATGGAGGTGACTTCTACGAGGACTACTACAGATCGGTCTGAGTTAGTGGTAGTATCACTAGTTCGTGTTAGCTGTGTCGTCTATCGTCCTGCGTGACTCGTGGGATATGACCTAGTTTGTATCGCCTTCCGGAGGTGTAGAAAAATAATGTATAGGAGCTTGGAATGCCTCCGATGAGATGTAATCCTCTTTTCACCGTAATAGTACCTTGTTTGGTCTTGTACTAAACCCTGTATGGTGTGTATGACGATGAATTAAGACGCAGTTTCTGTATCTACCATGTCATACGGATGATCATCTTGCATTCCGAGTTATTCCTTACATTCTGTATCCTATGTCAGAATTTTATCATCCTGACTAAATCATTGTCTTGTTTACCTAGGATGGTCAACACGCGCACTAACCCTGCTCCTCAAGAGCAGGCCGAAGGCAGCGAAGTCAGGAATGCAAATCTGCCTCATCCTCCTTCCCTAGCCGAGGTTATGATGGAAGCCGCAAGAAACAAGCGGGAGACCAACCATTTGTTGGAGCGTATTGAACAGAACACGGCACACCATCAGAGGACTAACGTGGTGTCACTCAGTGACTTTATCAAGTTACATCCACCCACGTTCCACCACTCCGTCGAGCCTCTCGACGCTGATGATTGGCTTCGCAGTATTTCTCACAAACTGCGTTACGCGCTGGTAGCGGAGGCTGACAAGGTCACCTTTGCTGCATATCATCTTGAAGGCCCCGCCAGTCTATGGTGGGAGAATTATGGAGCCATGCGCCCAGCGGGCCATGTCACTACTTGGGCCGAATTCAGCGAGGCTTTCCGTGAACATCACATTCCGGAGGGTCTCATGGACCGTAAACGTGAGGAATTTTGCAGTTTCACTCAGGGCCGACTCTCTGTGGATGCTTACAGCAGGGAGTTCGGTAACCTCGCACGATATGCAACTGAGGAAGTTTCTACTAATGCCAAGAAGCAAGCAAGGTTCCGTAAGGGGCTTAGTCCTGAGCTTCGCGGCGACCTCCGTCTGCATGAGTGCACATCTTTTCAGAAACTTGTTAACAAGGCCATCAGTGCTGAAACTGGTCAGACTGATTATGATGCAACACGCAAGCATGGCCGTGACATGGGTTCCTCATCCGGTGCTGGTCCTCAGAAGCGCCGCGTGTGGGTGCCCAACACCGCCCTGCCACCCAGGTTCACACCGAGGCCATCTTTCCAGGCGCCTCGCCCCGTTCAACAGTCTGCACCAGCCAAGCCCTATGGGGGTCCAACCAACAATGCTCCTCCACGTACCTGTTCCGTGACTTGTTTCAAGTGTGGGGAATCTGGCCACTATATGCGTGAGTGTCCCTAGACCAACCCCAACCAATCTGCTAAAGCTGTTGGCCGTGGCAAGCCGACATGGAAAGTGTTCCACGCCAAGCCGGCCACCGCTACACGTGGCCATGTCAACTGTATCTCTGCCGAAGAAGCTCAAGAGGATCCAACGTCGTTCTCGGTACGCTCCTTGTTAATTGCCACCCGGCATCTGTTCTTTTCGATACAGGAGCCTCTCATTCATTTATATCCGAGAACTATGCTTGTCTGCATAACACCGCATTCTGTGACATGCCATCCACTATGGAAATTTCTACTCCTGGTTCTAGATGGCAGACCTCCAGGGTAAGTTATGGAAATGAAATCCAAGTCGACAGACTTGTTTTCCTTGCATCTTTGATAGCTCTCAAATTTTCAGATATTAATATCATTTTGGGTATGGACTGGATGTCAGCTCATCATGCCAAAATTGATTGCTTCTCTAGGATTGTTCAACTCACTCATCCTTCGGGGAAGATAGTCAATGTCTTGACCCGATTAGCCAAGCGACAATTATATTCTCTTAACGCCAGCCCTTTGCCAGACCTTGAGGACGTTCCGGTAGTCCGTGACTTCCCGGATGTCTTCCCAGAGGAATTGCCAGGTGTTCCACCTGACAGGGATGTTGAGTTCGTAATAGACCTCATTCCAGGAACCGTTCCGATTGCTAGAAGACCCTATAAGATGGCACCACTAGAACTAGCCGAGCTTAAGAAACAACTCGATGAGTCCTTGAAAAAGGATTTCATCCGACCTAGTTCATCTCCGTGGGCTTGCCCCGTCCTCTTCGTCAAGAAGAAGGATGGTACGGACTGGATGGTTGTAGATTACCGACCGGTCAATTTGGTCACAATCAAGAACAAATATCCACTCCCTAGGATCAACGACCTGTATGATCAGCTCGCTGGATCCTCAGTCTTCTCCAAAATGGATTTGAGGTTGGGCTACCATCGAATCAAAATCAGAAACGGGGACATTCCTAAAACGGCCTTTGTTACTCGTTATGGCCAATACGAGTACACCGTCATGTCCTTCGGTTTAACCAACGCTCCAGCCACCTTTTCTCGGTTAATGAACTCAATCTTCATGGAGTATTTGGATAAATTCGTCGTAGTTTATCTCGATGATATACTCATCTACTCCAAGAACGAGGAAGAACATGCCGAACATCTAAGGCTAGTGTTGAAGAAACTTCGAGAGCACCGCCTTTATGCCAAGTTTTCCAAATGTGAATTTTGGTTGTCAGAAGTGACCTATCTGGGTCATGTAATATCTGGTAAAGGTATTGTTGTTAACCCTGAGCGAGTTCAAGCCGTCCTTAATTGGACTCCACCTGAATCGGTCAAGCAAGTTCGGAGTTTTCTGGGCTTAGCAAGCTATTGCCGTCGCTTTGTCGAAAACTTCTCCAAAGTTGCTAAACCTCTAACCGAACTCCTCAAGAAAGATAAGAAGTTCGAATGGACTTCACAATGTGAGCACAGCTTTCAGGAACTGAAAAGACGCCTGACTTCTGCTCCCGTACTGGTACCGCCAGACTTCTCCAAGGACTTTGTTATCTACTGCGACGCCTCGCGACAAGGACTAGGTTGCATTCTCATGCAAGATCGACACGTAATTGCTTACGCTTCACGGCAATTGCACCCACATGAGGAGAATTATCCTACTCATGATCTAGAGCTTGCAGCCGTAGTCTATGCACTTAAGACCTGGCGACATTACCTCCTCGGTAACCGTTGCGAAATATTCACTGATCACCAAAGTCTGAAGTACATTTTCACCCAACCGGATTTGAATCTCAGGCAAAGACGTTGGGTTGAGTTGATCACAGATTTCGACTTAGGAATAACTTACACCCCAGGGAAAGCCAACGTCATGGCTGATGCGCTAAGTCGTAAATCTTATTGTAACAACCTAATGTTACAACAAAGTCAACCGCTTCTCCATGAGGAATTTCGGAAGCTTAACCTTCACATTGTTCCTCAAGGTTTTCTTTCCACCTTGGTGGCGAAACCTACCCTTACGGACCAGATCGTCAAGGCACAGAAGGTAGATCCGGGAATCTCCCGCATCAAGAGAAACATCAAGAAAGGAATTGCGAATTGTTTCTCCATTAATGATCAAGGGGTCGTATACTTCGGGAATCGACTAGTGGTTCCAAAAGTGCGAAACCTGAGGCGATTGATCCTTAAGGAGACTCATGAATCTCCTCTCACCATTCATCCCGGTAGTACTAAGATGTATCAGGACCTACGCTAGAGGTTCTGGTGGACTAGGATGAAGAGAGAAATTGCTCAGTATATTGCTAATTGCGACGTCTGTCGTCGTGTAAAAGCAGAGCATCAACGGCCTGCTGGCACCCTTCAACCCTTAGCTATTCCTGAATGGAAATGGGATAAAATTGGTATGGATTTCATTACCGGTTTTCCCAGGACCAAGAGAGGGAATAATGCTATTTTCGTCGTTGTCGATCGTCTTTCCAGAGTAGCCCATTTCCTACCTGTTCGTGAGAGTATAACCGCTAGTCAGCTGGCAGACTTATACATCTCCCGAATAGTGTCTCTCCATGGTGTTCCTTCGGAAATTAACTCGGATCGAGGAAGTATTTTCACCTCTCGATTTTGGGAAAGTTTCCAAAATGCTATGGGAACCCGTCTCTCCTTTAGCACCGCTTTCCACCCTCAGTCGAGTGGTCAAGTGGAACGCGTCAACCAGATTCTAGAAGACATGCTTCGAGCCTCTGTTATCTCATTCGGAATGGATTGGGAGAAGTGCCTTCCATTTGCCGAATTCGCTTACAACAACAGCTACCAATCTAGCTTGGGTAAAGCCCCTTTTGAAGTTCTCTATGGACGACGGTGTCGAACACCCCTTAACTGGTCAGAGACCGGGGAAAGACAATTCTTTGGCCCGGATATGATTGAGGAAGCAGAAGAACAAGTTCGCATCGTTCGTGAAAAGTTGAAAACAGCCCAATCTCGTCAAAAGAGTCAATATGACCGAAAACATAAGGCTATGACTTTCGAGGTTGACGAGAAGGCTTATCTTCGGGTTACCCCTCTGAAGGGAACCCATCGTTTCGGTATCAAAGGCAAATTGGCTCCTCGTTACATTGGACCTTTTTGCATTCTCGCCAAACGAGGAGAAGTTGCCTACCAGTTGGAACTACCTCCGCACCTCTCCAGAGTCCACGATGTCTTCCACGTTTCTCAACTCAGGCGTTGCTTCTCGGATCCTATCCGTGGAGTGGACCACGAAACGCTTGATCTCCAAGATAATCTTACATATCGAGAGTACCCCATTCGTATCCTCGATCAGGCCGAGCGTACCACTCGACGTCATAATATCAAGTTTCTCAAAGTACAATGGTCGCACCATTCTGAGGATGAAGCAACTTGGGAAAGGGAGGATCGTCTTCGACT
>NC_041386.1:392010783-392015751 GCF_002162155.2 Triticum dicoccoides | reverse complement strand
CCACCATCGCCGTGCCTTCGTCGTAGCCGTGCTCCCCGCCGCCCGTACATCCTCTCATCGTGTCCAGGAGCTCCGCCGCTGGCCACTCCATCGAGCAAGCCGAGCCCCGAGAGCTCGCAACGCCCGAGTCCACCGCAACGACCTCGCCCGAACCGCCGTCGCCGGAGATCCCCTTCAACGCCGTCGTCGCTCCGATCCATCTCCGGCCACACCAAGGGCTTCGTCGCACTCACTGTGAGCTTAGCCATCTTCCCCTTCCTTCCGTTCTTGCTCCCGAGCCGTGTAGCAACCTCCCGGAGCTCAACCGCACCCACCGCCGTGGAGCTCGTCGCCGACGTCCTCCCGGTTACCCTCCGACCACTCCACGGTGTCCATCATGCTCACCGTGTCACTTAGCACCTAGCTAGCCACTCCCCGAGCCTCACCGACCCCTCTAGCGTCAAGTTCGTCTTTGGCCGAACCCCGGTGGCCGCCAAAGTCGTCGCCGGCGCCAACTCCGGCCACCCCGACTCCAACGGACTCCACCAAGAGCTGCGGCTTGTCCTCAGCTCCACTCCGGTGGTCTCCGCGACCCATTTGGTGGCCGAAACGGCCAAAACCACTTCCGCCGCCGCGTCGGGCTCGCCGGCGGTTAAACGCCGGTGCAGCCGACCCGGGTTTGACCACGGGTGGGCCCTGGTTGACTCCCCTGAGTCAATGACAGGTGGGGCCCAGCCCTGTTAATTAAACAGGTTTAGTTTTAATTAAACTTTAATTAATTTAATCACCCTGACATGCGGGACCCACTGTCAGGTTTGACCCGGACGTGTTCCGTTGACCTGCTAACGTCACACTGACGTCAGGCTGACGCAATAATTGATTTTCTGGAATTAATCTAATATAGGAAATTCCAGAATATAATTTAAACTTCAAAAATTCATAACTTTTATTCTGTAACTCCAAATCAGACAAATTATATATGAAAAATGATCAGAAAAATCCAATCTATCCATCTGTACTATTTTCATGCATGATTAAACAAGTTAACTTGATGTTTAATGCAGAACAAGGAAAAACACTTTAAAGGGCCATGTTTGAGTTTGAAATTTGAATCTTTGATTCAAATTGGTTCAAACCCTTCTGGTCTTAGCTGCATTAGCCCAACACACTCATATTGCTAGGTTTCATGCATACATCATATTGTTTCACATTGTTTGGTGATGGTTGTGTATCGGTGTTCTTTGCGGCAGGATCTGCCTCCAAGGAGTATCGTGATTACCCTAACGAAGAACCGTATCAGTGCATCGAACCATCAGGCAAGCAACCAACCATTTGATCATATCGATACAATCCCATGTTCTCGCTCCTGGTCTCTTTTACTGCATTAAGACAACGCGTTTCAAACTGCTGTGTACTACGGTAGTTGAACCCACTTCCTCTGCATGACCTGTCATTGCCACAGTAACTAGATGAAACCCACTAGCATGTGTAGGAGTTGATTGAGCCATATGTATGTGTTGTTCCTACCTTGCTATGCCTGCTATGCTTAGAGTCGTGTCAGGTCTGGTTCATCTGGGTGGGCTAGAGTGAAATGATTATGTCGGTAATAAGAGTGGTGTGGTGAACACGATTTGGTAAAGGTATCGATGAGAGGCCATGTAGGAGTACATGGTGGGTTGTTTCATTGAAGCCGACCTTAAGCACTGAGATCTGTATGTGTGATTTAAGAATCAGCTACTACCATGCATTGGGCCCGAAACCAATGGACCCTCTCGGCTTCTTATTCACCCTAGTTCTCCGTCCAGGAGTTGCAAGTAGTTTCTGGTGTTTGTAGCCTACTGGAGGCCGTGGACAGCGCTGACCGTAGGGGTGGGCTGTGATGCGGTAGGTACGTGGCCGGGTGTACCGAATACCCGTTAGGTATCTCGGGAACCCTGTTCACATCGTTCGGGGCCGTATGGGAAACCTCGGCCGGACTCCCTGCGGATGGAACCTGGATAGGCGATAAACCTGGACTGGAGGCTTAGGTGGTTCGGTAGGTCGTGGCCGACACCCACGTTGGGCTTCCGCTTGAAGGTTGCCGAGTACATGTCGTGTAAACGACGGTAAGTGGTGAGAGCGTGTATGAAGAAGTACACCCCTGCAAGGTTATCATGATCTATTCGAATAGCCGCGTCCGCGGTAAAGGACTACTTGGTTGCCTATACAGTTCATAGACAAGTAAATGGAAACTACTAAAACCTCAAGATAAGTGTGAGTGCCGAGGATGGCTCTTCCGTAGGAAGACGGAGGTGGATCCTCGGTAGTGTATTGAATTGGTGAGTAGTGGACTCGTGTGCGCAAAACCATTTCGAGTTGGAGTCTCGTAGGTTAGCCTAGCCAAGAGTCAAAGCTGGCTTGCTGCAACAACTCCACCAACCCTTCTTGATAATATGCATGTATGTAGGATCTGATGTAAGTCTTGCTGAGTACCTTCGTACTCATGTTGCTATAATTTACATTTTTACAGAAGACGCTGCAACCCCTTCTGATGGGTTCTACGTAGACGTTGACATCAATGAGTAGGCTAAGGCCCAGGTGGTGATCCTGAGCTTGTGAAGGACCTCGTAGTATAGCTAGGCTTTCCAAGCCTCTTTTATTTTACTAGTTGTCTGTACTCAGACAAGTTACTTCCGCTGCTGGTTTGTATGACTGTATGACTTGAATGCTGGGTCGTGTGACCCATACCTTTGTGTATGTTATGTATGGCTCTCTGAGCCTTAAATAAAGTACTTGTGTCATAGAGTCATGTTGTGATGCCTTGTTGTATTTGCACATATCGAGCATATTGTGTGTATGTTTGAAATGCTTGGTATGTGTGGGATCTGACTATCTAGTTGTTTATCCTTAGTAGCCTCTCTTACCGGGAAATGTCTCCTAGTGTTACCACTGAGCCATGGTAGCTTGCTACTGCTCGGGAACACTTAGGCTGGCCGGCATGTGTCCTTCTTCGTTCCTGTGTCTGTCCCTTCGGGGAAATGTCACGCATTGAGTACCGGAGTCCTGTTAGCCCGCTACAGCCCGGTTTACCAGAGTCCTGCTAGCCCAATGCTACAGCCCGGACCCACTTGCTGATGACCGACACGTTCGTTGCTGGGTCATGGATGCCTGTCCCTGTAAGTCTGTGCCACTTTGGGTTTACGACTAGTCATGTCAGACCGGGCTCTTTATCATATGGATGCTAGCGACACTATCATATACGTGAGCCAAAAGGCGCAAACGGTCCCGGGCAAAGGTAAGGCGACACCCGTGGGGTTACCGTGCGTGAGGCCGCAAAGTGATATGAGGTGTTACAAGCTAGATCGATGTGACATCGAGTCGGGGTCCTGACATCTTGTAACCAGGATTCCGAGTCTGATCGGGTCGTCCTCGGAGAAGGAATATCCTTCGTTGACCGTGAGAGCTTGTGATGTGCTAAGTTGGGACACCCCTGTAGGGTTTTAAACTTTCGAAAGTCATGCCCGCGGTTGTGGGCAGATGGGAATTTGTTAATATCCAGTTGTAGAAAACCTGACACTTAACTTAATTAAAATGAATCAACCACGTATGTAGCCGTGATGGTCTCTTTTCGGCGGAGTCCGGTAAGAGAACACGGTCTCGTGTTATGCTTGAACGTAAGTAGTTTTAGGGTCACTTCTTGATATTTGTAGCTTCTCGGCCGTGCTTTGCCTTCTCTTCTCGCTCTCTTTTGCGTAAGGTAGCCACCATGCATGCTAGTGCTTGCTGCAGATCCACCTCACTACCTTTTCCTACCCATGAGCTTAAATAGTCTTGATCGCGAGGGTGTGAGATTGCTGAGTCCCCGTGACTCACAGATTACTTCCAAAACCAGATGCAGGTGCCAATGATGCCATTCCAGGGGATGCGACTGAACTCAAGTGGGAGTTCAATGAGGATTCAGGACGTTACTATGTTTCCTTTCCAGATGATCAGTAGTGGAGCCCAGTTGGGGCGATCGGGGATCTTATGCATTTGGGGTTGTCTTTATTTTGGTTCCGTAGTCAGACCTTGATTGTATTATGGCTGATGTAATGCTATATTTATGTATTGTGTGAAGTGGCTATTGTAAGCCAACTCCGTACCTCTTTCTTATTCAGTACCTGGGATGTGTAAATATTACCCCTCTTGCGACATGCCTAAAATGTAGTTATGCCTCTAAGTCGTGCTTCGACACGTGGGAGATATAGCCGCATCCTTGGTGTTACACCTTGCCTCCCAAGATTTCACCACAATGTCGTCGACGTAGGCCTCAGCGTTTGTAACGCCTCGAGACCGATGTGCCAGGTGTCGTGCAGTTATTCGCTATTGTTGCCTTGTCATTGCTTGTGTGTCATGCATTGCATATCATGTCATCATGTGCATTTCATTTGCATACGCGTTCGTCTCATGCATCCGAGCATTTTCTCCATTGTCCGTTTTGCATTCCGGCGCTTCGTTCTCCTCCGGTGGTCATTTCTACCTTTCTCTCGTGTGTGGGGATTAAACATTTCTGGGTTGGACCGAGACTTGCCAAGCGGCATTGGTTTACTACCGGTAGACCGCCTGTAAAGTTTCGTACCATTTGGACTTCGTTTGATACTCCAACGGTTAACCGAGGGACCGAAAAGGCCTCGTGTGTGTTGCAGCCCAACACCCTTCCAATTTGGCCCAAAACCCACCTAAGCCTTCTCCATCATCTAGATCGTTCGATCACGATCGCGTGGCCGAAAACCGCACCTCATTTGGACTCTCCTAGCTCCTCCTATGCCTATAAATAGGTCCCCCTCGAAATATCCCGGATCCCCTCCTCTTCTAACCCTAAAAATCCCCTCGCGCGCACCGAACATGTCCGCCGCACCGGACATATCGCCCGCCGCCGCCCGCGGCCACTAGCGCACTGCCACATGGCGGCTCCCGCCCGCGCCGCCGCCGAGGCCCGCCGGCTTGAAGCCGGCCCCCTCCCCGCTCCAT
>NC_041386.1:392007712-392010288 GCF_002162155.2 Triticum dicoccoides | reverse complement strand
TGCCCGACGCCGCCGCGCCCTTCCGCCGCGCGCTGCCTCGCCGTCTTCAACCGCGGGAGCCGAGCTCCGCCGCCGCCTCCCCGGACGTCGCGCCTAGGCCCGGTTGCCGCCGTCCTCGACTCTCCTCGCCGGCAAGCCGCCGCCCGGCCTCCTCTTCTCCTCCGGTGAACCTCGGCGTCCGTGCCCCGGCGAGATCGGATCCAGATCCAGTTGCTACAGTAAACCCTAATCCGGAGGTTGCATTTTTCACCAAGTCCCAGAGATTTTCAATTCAAGTGCTCATGTTCTCGGCTCCGTAACTTTGCATCCGTAGCTCCGATTCATGCATATAGCATATCAAAATATTCATCTCAGAGAGTACATCATTTCATTACATTGTATTATTTTCATTTGAGCTCATCTTGATGCCCGAAATGCTGTTAGAATAGGGCTACTTGAGATAATTGTCAGATCTGCTACTCCATTTAGGTTTTTGTCATTTTTGCCATGATTAATGTGTGCAAGCTATGCCCTGATTCTCTACATGTGTTTTGTTAAGGGTTCTGTCATCTTTCCAGAGGTGCAACCCATGTATTTTTGTGATGTGTGTGGTGACTTGTGCAAGCTTGCAAAGTGGTGCACTTAGTAATTCTGTTTTCAGGGACTTAGCAATTTCACTAAGTCCTGGAGCTGTTTATCTCATGATGCCATATGTTCTTGTTGTTTCCTAGTGATTCGTGCCTCTTTGGAGGATGATCATTAAGGGAGTTTTGTTAATATTGTAGTGATCTATCCATCCATGTCTTTGTTTTCAATTATGCAGCACCCTAGCTTGAGTCAATCGAGCTCTACTTTTGCTACTTTGTGAATCTGGGCAGATTGTCAACTTGTTTGCAATTTTGCCGGTGATGTTGTAGTTGATCCATGCATGCTATGCTATTGTTCTTGCCATGTCTAGATTGCATTTTGTGCCTTCTTAATGGATGTATGCTTGTCTTGCCATGACTTGCACCATAGTGAGTGCATCGAGCTCGTAAACATGCCTACTTGAGTTATATTTCAGCTTGCTCCAGTTTTCACTAAGTATGAAAACTGATTATGTTTTTGCTATGTTCACATGCTTGCAATTTTATTTTCTGATCCCTTTTGGCTCAAGGCCACTAAGGGATTTTTGTTAAGTTCTTTGAGTAGCTCCATGCCATGTTTTACTTTGCCATGTTTAGGTCCTGTAGCATATAGTTTTGTTGCTCCGAAGAGGGCTACCTGATCTGAAATTCCAGACAAGTGTTAATTTCACTAAGTCTGAGATCTGTTTGCCATATGCATTTTTGCCATGCTTGTTTGAACCTGTTAATGGATGAATTGGCCGTAGGTCAGTGCTAGCCTTTTGTGAAGCATCTTGTGTGAATCCCTGCCATGTATTTTATTGTCATGTTTGGGTGCTGTAGCATGTTCATCTCATTGCATTTAGATGGCTACTTGCTGTAAATCGCAAACCGGTGTCATATTTGAATCGCTTGCCATTTCCAAACCGTAACTCCAATTCCGGCGTTCTTTATATCGTTTTCAAGTGATTTCATCTCATCTTTCCAGTGGCACATTTGGTTTTCCAAGTTGATGCTAGGTTCATGCATTTCCTGTCATATCTTGCATTTTGCATCTCGCATCGCATTCCGCATAGCATATCATCATTGCATCATATTGCTTGGTCTCGCACGTGGTTGATTGTGCCCTTGTTGCTTGTTTGTCTTGTTTGGGTAGAGCCAGGAGACGATTTCGCTAACGAGGAGCCCGTTGAGTTTGCTTTTGAGGATCTAGTCAACTCTGACAACTGTGCAGGCAAGATGATCATACCCTCGAAATCACTACTATCTTTGCTATGCTAGTTTGCTCGCTCTTTTTCTATTCCAATGCTACGATGCCTACCAATTGCTTTCAAGGCTCCCAAATTGCCATGTCAAACCTCTAACCCACCATTGTGCTCGCAAACCGTTGTTTGGCTATGTAACCGCTTTGCTCAGCCCCTCTTATAGCGTTACTAGTTGCAGGTGAAGATTGAAGGCCGTTCCTTGTTAGAACATTTATTTACTTGTTGGGATATCATTATATTGCTATGTTATCTTAATGCATCAATATACTTGGTAAAGGGTGGAAGGCTCGTCCTCTCGCCTAGTGTTTTGTTCCACTCTTGCCACCCTAGTTTCCGTCATATCGGTGTTATGTTCCCGGAGTTTGCGTTCCTTACGCGGTTGGGTTATAATGGGAACCCCTTGATAGTTCGCCTTGATTAAAGCTTTTCCAGCAATGCCCAACATTGGTCTTACCATCCGCCACCTAGCCTTTTCTTTCCCTTGGGTTCTGCAGACTCAAGGGTCATCTTATTTTACCCCCCCCCCCCGGGCCAGTACTCCTCTGAGTGTTGGTCCAACCAAGCGATGTCTGGGGCTACCAGGGGCAACTCTGGGCTGGCCTACCCGATGTCTGGCTCATCTGAGTGTGCCCTGAGAAAGAGATATGTGCAGCTCCTATCGGGATTTGTCGGCACATTCGGGCGGTGTTGCTGGTCTTGTTTTAACCTGTCGAAGTGTCTTGAATTA
>NC_041386.1:392005661-392007366 GCF_002162155.2 Triticum dicoccoides | reverse complement strand
ACCGAGCGATGTCCGGGGCTACCAGGGGCAACTCTGGGCTGGCCTACCCGATGTCTGGCTCATCTGAGTGTGCCCTGAGAAAGAGATATGTGCAGCTCCTATCGGGATTTGTCGGCACATTCGGGCGGTGTTGCTGGTCTTGTTTTAACCTGTCGAAGTGTCTTGAATTACCGAGATACCGAGTCTGATCGGAACGTCTTGGGAGGAGGTCTATTCCTTCCTTGACCGTGAGAGCTTGTCATGGGCTAAGTTGGGACTCCCCTGCAGGGATTTGAACTTTCGAAAGCCGTTCCCGCGGTTATGGGTAACTGGGAATTTGTTAATGTCCAGTTGTAGATAACTTGAACCTTAATTAATTAAAATGAATCAACTGAGTATGTTACCATGATGGCCTCTTCTCGGCGGAGTCCGGGAAGTGGACACGGTGTTGGAGTAATGTTTGCGCAGGTTGTTCTCTAGTTTCTCGCTCGCGCTTTGCCTCCTCTTCTCGCTCTCTTTTGCGAATAAGTTAGCCACCTTACTTGCTAGTCGCTTGCTGCAGCTCCACTCATATTTACCTTGCCATACCTATAAGCTTAAATAGTCTTGATCGGGAGGGTGCGAGATTGCTGAGTCCCTGTGGCTCACAGATTACTATTACACCAGATGCAGGGCCTGATGATTCCGCTCCAAGAGACGCATATGAGCTCAAGTGGGAGTTCGACGAAGACTCTCAACGTTACTATGTTCCCTTTCTCGATGATCAGTAGTGGTGCCCAGTTGGGGGTGATTGGGACCGTGTCGCATGTTGGGTTCTCTTTTATTTTGGCGTCGTAGTCGGGCCATGAGTGTTTGGATGATGTAATTGTTCTTCCTTGTTCCTCTTTTCTAACGGAGTGTTTTCAACTTCGTTCATCTTCGTTGCATTCTTTCTCGAAATGGCTTAACCTTTTCAAGGTTCTTTGGTCTCAATCGTTTGTCAAAGAAGCAACTTAGTTTTACCTCTTCTCTTTATCTTCCGTTTGTCCCTCCGGTGCCATTCTAGATCTCGGGACGAGATCCTCTCGTAGTGGTGGAGTGTTGTAACGCCCCGAGACCGATGTGCCAGGTGTCGTGCAGTTATTCGCTGTTGTTGCCTTGTCATTGCTTGCGTGTCATGCATTGCATATCATGTCATCATGTGCATTTCATTTGCATACGCGTTCGTCTCATGCATCCGAGCATTTTCCCCATTGTCCGTTTTGCATTCCGGCGCTTCATTCTCCTCCGGTGGTCATTTCTACCTTTCTCTCGTGTGTGGGGATTAAACATTTCTGGGTTGGACAGAGACTTGCCAAGCGGCCTTGGTTTACTGCCGGTAGACCGCCTGTCAAGTTTCGTACCATTTGGACTTCGTTTGATACTCCAACGGTTAACCGAGGGACCGAAAAGGCCTCGTGTGTGTTGCAGCCCAACACCCTTCCAATTTGGCCCAAAACCCACCTAAGCCTTCTCCATCATCTAGATCATTCGATCACGATCACGTGGCCGAAAACCGCACCTCATTTAGACTCTCCTAGCTCCTCCTATGCCTATAAATAGGTCCCCCTCGAAATATCCCGGATCCCCTCCTCTTCTAACCCTAAAAATCCCCTCGCGCGCACCGGACATGTCCGCCGCACCGGACATATCGCCTACCGCCGCCCGCGGCCACTAGTGCGCTGCCATGTGGCGGCTCCCGCCCGCG